>NC_079191.1:197672736-197924795 GCF_029499605.1 Hyla sarda | reverse complement strand
AAAGAAAAAAAAAAAAAAAGATATTTGCCTACCTACAGACCCCTCCGGAAGCAGCTCCCCCCAGTTCCTCTGCTTTTAAGACAACAGCTTGGAACAGGACACAAAATGTTCAGCCAATTACTGACCCACATGGGTCTAAAGATGGAAAAATAAAAGGGAAGGAAAAATAGAATAGAAGGAAAAAATAAAAGTGCAAAATAAAGCAGTTTCCTTCTTTCAGCTGTCACTTACATGCAGGAAATGAGAGAAATACATAATTTTTAGATCCTGCTTGTCTTTGCGCAAAGCCCTCACTGAGACTAGCCCCCACCCTCTTGGAAGACAAACATCATGTGATTACTGGCTTCACAGCCACACCTCCCCTCCCTCTTCCTGTGCTGTGAAGATTCTCAGCCACAACTCAGCACATAACTCTGCTCTTTTCCTGCTGTAGATCTAATTACTGACTGCTGCCATTCAGAGTATAGCATGATGTATTGCTTGGGGTGGGGGGAGGATAGTTTGAAAGAAAAGACATGTAAGGCTGGGTTCACACCACATTTTTACAATACAGTTCTTGTATGAGGTTTTTGATAAAAAAAAAAAAAAAAAAAAAAACGGATTCCTTAAAACCTCACTAAACTGTTTCAAAACCTGTGTACAAATTTTAACCTCTTAAGGGGGCACCCGATCCCGGTATATAATGCGGGGTCATGCCGATCGTTGTGCTGCGCACTATTAACCCTTTAAACGTGGCGACCAAAGTTGAACGACTCGTCTAAAATGAGGTCCCCTTACCTGCCTCCGTTGCGTCCGATCCAGGCTTGAGCACTCGACCGCTATGGTTTTGCAGGGATCAGTGTAAAAGATCAGTGTGTGCAGTGTTTTAGCACCTTATGGGAGCTATAACACTGCAAAAAACAAAGTGGAAAAAAAAAGTTAAAGGAAAACTGGCAGATATATTCTCCCTCACTATCCACAGTACTGGTGGATAGTACGGGAGACACTGATTAAAACGAGCCCTACCTTACCTGGATCCGCCCAGCCCGCAATTGTAGTTTTATTCTATGTGTATATCTTGCTGTAACTGGCTCGGGCGGGGCTTCTGCAGGTTGTCTGGCACTGACGTCAGCGCCGCTTATGAATTTTCATCCCCCCTCCCTCCAGCTCTCCCTCTTTGCCGCTCCTACAATTGCGGGCGAACGGCCGGGCTGATCCGGGTAAGGTAGGGCTAGTTTTAATCAGCGTCTCCCACACTATCCACCAGTACTGTGGATAGTGCGGGAGAAAATATCTGACAGTTTTCCTTTAATAAAGGTCATTTAACCCCCTTCCCTAATAAAAGTTTGAATCACCCCCCCCCCCCTTTCCAATAAAAAAAAAAAAAAGTGTAAATAAAAATAAACATGTGGTATCTCCGCGTGCGGAAATGTCTGAATTTATAAAAAATATATTGTTAATTAAACCGCACAGTTAATGGCGTACGTGCAAAAAAAATTACAACATTTTTTAAAAAATTGTAAAAAAGTCCAAAATAGCGTATTTTTGGTCACTTTTTATGTCATGAAAAAATGAATAAAAACTTCAGACCACGGCGCAAAAAATGGGCCCTCATACCGGCCTGTACGCAGAATTTTTTTTTAAGTTATAGGGGTCAGAAGATGTCCATTTAACGTATAAATTTTCCTGCATATAGTCATGTTTTTTTTTTTCAGAAGTACAGTGAAATCAAACCTATATTAGTAGGGTAGCCTTTTAACCGTATGGACCTACAGAATAAAGATTAGGTGTCATTTTTACCAAAAAATGCATAGCTTAGAAACAGGAGCCCCCAAAAGTTAAAAAATTTAAATTTTTCTTCAATTTTGTTGCACAATGGATTTTTTTTCCGTTTTGCCGTTGATTTTTTGGTAAAATGACTAATGTCACTGCAAACTAGAATTGGTAGTGCAAAAAATAAGCCATCATATGGAATTTTAGGTGCAAAATTGAAAGTGTCATGATTTTAAGGTGATGAAGAAAAAATTAAAATGGAAAAACCCTGCATCCTTAAGGGGTTAATCCATATATGGTTGAAAAGTGTATACAGTTTGAAAAATGATGTCCGGTTGTATCCTTTTTTGAAGAATTTTTTTTTTTTACTTTTTATTCCATTATGAATAAAGTTTCACTTGTTTGATTGAAATTCCAAAATAAAAAAACTGTGCAGAGTCAAAAACTGGATTGAACCGTACGCACATATGGTTCTGTACAGTTCCCAT
This sequence comes from Hyla sarda, assembly GCF_029499605.1. Taxonomy (NCBI): domain Eukaryota; kingdom Metazoa; phylum Chordata; class Amphibia; order Anura; family Hylidae; genus Hyla; species Hyla sarda. The sequence goes on along the minus strand of NC_079191.1, from coordinate 197,922,555 downwards.
TGACTCTCATGTTTAAAAAAGAGAAAAAGCATACATTTCAATACAGTTTTTCACCCGGACTAAAAACCGTGGTAGGCTACGGTTTTGGGTTCAGGAAAAAACTGACAAAACCATACAGGATGCAAAATGGACACAACTTGATGCATCTTTTGGCATACGGTTTTTGATACGGTTCCGTACAGTTTTCAAATTGAAAAAGTTTACGGGATTTGTATTGCAAAAACATGGTGTGAACCCAGGCTAACATTGTGTGCTGCTGACTGAGTTTACAACAACACCGCATGCACACAGATAGTGAAAGCAATTGGCTGGCAGTCATTACACAGAGCTGCACTGACTTTTGGGAGCTGTAGTCTGGGCTGCAAGTAAGGAAAAAGAATATTGAGGAGACAACAGGGGGCACTGAAACTGCCAGAACCACATGGACAGGTATTGTGGTGGCTTTGGAGAATTTTTATTTTTCTTCCCCGGAGCACCCCTTTTAAAATGTTTAGTACATGATAACAAGCTTTTAAAGCACAAGTAGAAGAGAAACGAGTCCAGTCAGTGAAAAAAGGGCATAAGACATTCTTCAGATATATCAATGAAAAAAGGAAATTAAAACAAGGAATAACTACATTTAAAAACCTAGGAAGGGAGATATGTTGATAAGGATAAAGAACTTGCTGACTGCCTCAATAAATACTTCTGTCCAGTTATTATGGAGGAAAATGAAGAAAAGGGCCTCATTTGGGGATTCATCTTTTGATTCATGTAGAGGGAGGAAATAAGAAATTAGCAAATGTTGTGCCCATTCACGAGAGAGTTAGTATGCTTACTGGCCTGTAGTTGCCGGATTCCGCTCTAACATCAGTAGTGGTGAAAATAATGTAAACTTTGCCAAGGGATAGGATTGTGGAAGATCTAAAATCCCATGGTTTTCAGGATGAAAAACATGGGTTTACTATAGGAGATCATGTCAAACTAATCTAATTGTTTTTTGTTTTTTATTGGGTGACTATAATAAAAGATGGCAGAGGTGCAGTAGACATTGCTAGATTTTAGTAAGGCTTTTGACACTGTACCACTTTGAAGACTTAACATTATACTGCAGTCATTGAGTTTGGACTCCCAAATTGTTGAATGGATTAGGCAGTGGCTGAGGGGCACTTAACATGAGGGACACTTAACCTTAACATGTATAGCTTGGAAGAAAGACGAGACAGAGGGGATATGATAGAAACTTTTAAATACATAAAGGGAATCAACACAGTAAAGGTGGAGAGTATGAGGAAGTATTAATTTACTGAGAGTGGTGGATGCATGGGATAGCTTTCATGCAGAACTGGTAGCTGCAAATACAGTGAAGGAGTTTTAAGCATGACATGCATAAGGCTATCCTTTATATAACATAGGACCAGGGACTATTGATACTATACCGAATATTGATCAGACTAGATGGGCCCAATAGTTCTTATCTACTGACACATATATGTGCACAAGAGAATTAAAGAGTGGGAAAAATGTTTTATATCGAACTGTAATTTATTTGTTTTAATTTTACTATATGATATATAAGATACTGTGTGTATGTGTGTGTATATATATATATATATATATATATATATATATATATATATATACATATATATATATATGTATTAAATTGATCTGTTTTTTTCCCTTCTTTTAGGTTTTTCCTCTTGATTATATCCTGATTACTATTATTATAATGTATTTTTTCTTTACCTCAATGGCCGGCATCAGAAATATGGGTATATGGTTCTTCTGGATACGGGTAGGTAATTTATTTGATTAGAATTGGAAAAGAAAGATATATATATATATATATATATATATATATATATATATATATATATATAATATATATTTTTTTTTTTTACTTGTTCACATGTTTTAGCATACATGTACTTTAGAAAGATCCTGTGTTTTAATGTTCATAAATGTTACTGTGATGGCAGGACACAAAGTTAGTGCCCATATGAGATCTATGAGGTGGCAGCAGTAATAGAAGATGAAGTCCAAATAGTAGTGCCAATCACCAACAATTCTGTTGGTGTTTAAAGGGGTACTCCACTGGGAAAAAAATTTTTACTTCTATTTAAAAATCTTAATCCTTCCAGTACTTATTAGCTGCTGTATGTTCCACAGTAAGTTATTTTCTTTTTGAATTTCCTTTGTCTGACCACAGTGCTCTCTGCTGACAAATCTGTCCATTTTCGGAACTGTCCAGAGTAGGAGCAAATCAGCAGAGAGCACTGTGGTCAGACAGAAAGGAAATTCAAAAAGAAAAGCACTTCCTGTGGAGCATACAGCAGCTAAGTACTGGAAGGATTAAGATTTTTTTAATAGAAATAATTTACAAATCCGTTTAACTTTCTGTCATCAGTTGATTTATTTTATTTTTTTTCCCAGTGGAGTACCCCTTTTAAGCCTTGAAACAGTAAACAGTATGGGTGGGAATTTCACAACCGATTCTGTAAAGGAAATTATTTCTTTGTACAGACCAGCAGCCCTAGTATCTTGCGTATACTTAAAGAAGTCTCATGCCTGACAGTAGAGGAAAACTTATCCCCTATCTGCAGGATCGGGGATACGTTTTAGATTGCCGGGCTCTCCCACAGAGTGGCGCGTCATGCCCCCTCCATATATCTCTGAGAGAGCTGTACGGCTATCTTCGGCTCTCCCCTAGAGATATATGGAGGGGGCGTGGTGGCCCCCACTTCGGTTGGTAGTCGTGGCGCGTCATTCTGTGGGAGAGCTGGGGCTCAGTACAGACGATCACGGGGGCCATAGCACTCGGACCCCCTGCGATCTAAAACGTATCCCAGATCTTGTAGATAGGGGATATATTTTTCTGTACTGTTAGGTAAGAGACTTGTCCTTTTTAAAGGGGTAGTCTTTAAAATTTGACGTCATCTACTATCTAGAGGGGGATAACTAGATGAGATCGACAGAGAAAGGGAGAGAAATGTCCCCTCTAATGAATGGACCACAGTCTATTTCTGTGTAACAGTATTAGGAAGCCGAACATTGGAGCACTGCTCCATAGACGGTTAATGCAGTTGGACCCCAACAATCGCCTAGTTATCCCCTATCATTTAACCCCTTCATGACCCAGCCCATTTTCACCTTCATGACCTGGGCATTTTTTGAAAATCTGACCACTGTCACTTTAAACATTAATAACTTTGGAATGCTTTTACTTATCATTCTGATTCCGAGATTGTTTTTTCGTGACATATTCTACTTTATTTTATCGGTAAAATTTCACTGATATTTGTATCCTTTCTTGGTAAAAAATCTAAAAATTTCATGAAAATTTTGAAAATTTAGCATTTTTCTAACTTTGAAAGTCTCTGCTTGAAAGGAAAATGGATATTCCAAATAAATTACATATTGATTCACATATACAATATGTCTACTTTGTGTTTGCATTAAAAAATTGACAAGTTTTTTACTTTTGGAAGACATCAGAGGGCTTCAAAGTTCCGCAGCAATTTTCAAATTTTTCTCAAGATTTTCAAAATCGTAATTTTTCAGGGCCCAGTTCAGGTTGGAAGTGGATTTTAAGGATCTTCATATTAGAAATACCCCATAAATGACCCCATTATAAAAACTGCACCCCCCAAAGTATTCAAAATGACATTCAGTAAGTGTTTTAACCCTTTAGGTGTTTCACAGGAATAGCAGCAAAGTGAAGGAGAAAATTCTAAATCTTCATTTTTTACACTCGCATTTTCTTGTACACCCAATTTTTTAATTTTTACAAGGGGTAAAAGGAGAGAAATCACCCTAAAATTTGTAACCCAATTTCTCTCGAGTAAGGAAATACCTCATATGCGTATGTAAAATGTTCGGTGGGCGCAGTAGAGGGCTCAGAAGGGAAGGAGCGACAATGGGATTTTGGAGAGTGAGTTTTTCTGAAAGGGTTTTTGGGGGGCATGTCCCATTTAGGAAGCCCCTATGGTGCCAGAACAGTGGACCCCCCCACATGTGACCCCATTTTGGAAACTATACCCCTCATGGAATGTAATAAGGGGTGCAGTGAGTATTTACACCCCACTGGCGTTTGACAGATATTTGAAACGGTGGACTGTGCAAATCAAAAATTTTATTTTTCATTTTCACAGACCACTGTTCCAAAAATCTGTCATACACCAGTGGGGTGTAAATGCTCACTGCACCCCTTATTACATTCCGTGAGGGGTGTAGTTTCCAAAATGGGGTCACATATGGATATTTATTGTTTTGCGTTTGTCAGAACTGCTGTAACAATCAGCCACCCCTGTGCAAATCGCCTCAAATGTACATGGGGCACTCTCCCTTCTGGGCCTTGTTGTGCGCCCTCAGAGCACTTTGCACCCACATATGGGGTATCTCCGTACTCAGGAGAAATTGCGTTACAAATTTAGAGGGTCTTTTTTCCCTTTTACCTCTTGTGAAAATGAAAAGTATAGGGCAACACCAGCATGTCAGTGTAAAAAAATTATTTTTTTACACTAACATGCTGGTGTAGACCCCAACTTCACCTTTTCATAAGGGGTTAAAGAAGAAAAAGCCCCCCAAAATTTGTAAGGCAATTTCTCCCGAGTACGGCGATACCCCATATGTGTCCCAAAACTGTTGCCCTGAAATACGACAGGGCTCCAAAGTGAGAGAGCGCCATGCGCATTTGAGGCCTGAATTAGGGATTTGCATAGGGGTGGACATAGGGGTATTCTACGCCAGTGATTCCCAAACAGGGTGCCTCCAGCTGTTGCAAAACTCCCAGCATGCCTGGACAGTCAATGGCTGTCCGGCAATACTGGGAGTTATTATTTTGCAACAGCTGGAGGCTCCGTTTTGGAAACAGTAGCGTACCAGACGTTTTTCATTTTTTGGGGGGAGGGGGGCTGTGTAGGGGTATGTGTATATGTAGTGTTTTTTACTTTTTATTTTAGGTTAGTGTCAGTGTAGTGTAGTGTTTTTAGGGTACAGTCACATGGGCAGAGGTTCACAGCAAGTTTGCCGCTGGAAGTTTGAGCTGCAGCGCAAAATTTGCGCCATCTCAAACTTCCAGCACTCACTGTAAACCTCCGCCCATGTGAGTGTACCCTGTACATTCACATTGGGGGGAGGGGGCAAACATCCAGCTGTTGCAAACTCCGAGCATGCCCTTTGGCTGTCCGTGCATGCTGGGAGTTGTAGTTTTGCAACAGCTGGAGGAACACTGGTTTGGAAACACTAAGTTAAGTAATAAACTTTCAAGTGTTTTGCAACCAAACTTAGTGTTTCCAAACCAGTGTGCCTCCAGCTGTTGCAAAACTACAACTCCCAGCATGCATGGTCTGTCAGTGCATGCTGGGAGTTATAGTTTTGCAACAATTGCAACAGCTGGAGGCACTGAGGTAGGAAACGGACAATGTTTCCCAACTAGTGTGCCTCCAGTTGTTGCAAAACTACAACTCCCAGCATGCCCAGACTGCCAAGGCATGCTGGAAGTTGTAGTTCGGCAATATCTGAAGGATCAGATGTTGCCGAACTACAACTTCCAGCATGCCTGGGCAGTCTGGGCATGCTGGGAGTTGTAGTTTTGCAACATCTGGAGGTCCACAGTTTGGAGACCACTGTATAATGGTCTCCAATCTGTGCTCTTCCAGATGTTAGAGAACTACAACTCCCAGCATGCCTGGACAGACTGAGCATGCTGAGATTTGTAGTTTTGCAACATCTGGAAGAGCACAGATTGGAGACCATTATACAGTGGTCTCCAAACTGTGGACCTCCAGATGTTGCAAAACTACAACTCCCAGCATGCCCAGAAAGCCAAAGGCTGTCTGGGCATGCTGGGAGTTGCAGTTTTGAAACTCTCAGAGGCAGCAGTGAGATCGCTTTACGGCGATTTCACTGCTGCCAATGAAGATGCCGCACTGCTGCCGGAAACTCACCTCCGGGACGCAGCGCCGCCGGGACCGCCTGGAGGACGTCGGGACCGCACGGAGGACGCCGGGACCGCGCGGGACACCGCTTGGACGGGTAAGTGACGCCGGGGGACGGGTCAGGGACACTTAGCAGAGCGGTGTGTGTCCCGATCCCCGTGATCGGGACTCACACACCGCGCTGCTAAGTATTTTCATAGCGAAACGCTGCTATCAGCTAGTCAGATTTGACCAGCTGATAGCAGCGATCGCTGGGGGGGGTGGGGGACGAAACCCCCCGTGGTCGCACGGTAAGATGGCTGGCTATCAGTGATAGCCACCATCTTTCCGGGCGCTGCGGGATGCCGCGAGTAGCGGCAGTAATGTCCATGACGTACCTGTATGTCATGGGGCGGGAACACCTTGCCACCCATGACGTACAGGTATGTCATAGGTCGGGAAGGGGTTAAAGTGGCCATACACACTAATTAAAAATAGATTGAGGATTTAACAACTGTTGAACCAACGATCATCTGAACAATAGTTTCACAGATGCAGCTTTTATTCCATATTGGCCATTAAAGCTATTTAAACTATTCATACATGAATCAATAGCATTGGGTAAAGGATAAACGTATCTTTTTGTTAAGTCTGGGAACATTCAGAGGATATATATATATTTTTTTTAAAAGATTGTGCGTTAACAAAAAGATATTTTATTTGCAAACAATTTGTTCAGCTGTCACCTGAAAATTTGAAATGTGGCAATTTTTTTTCAGACTATAACAATTTTGTAATTGGTCGGCTAAAGCAATCACTGGTTGTCAGATCTTACCGCACTGTTGATTTTTTTTAGGCAAAACTTTTTCTTATTCATCAACTTTAAAGGGAACCTGTCCCCCATTTTATTCTGCCCAAACCACGGGTAGTATAATATAGGAGAGGAGTCCCGGAACACTATGATTTCTTTGAACCGCTCAAGCGTTTTACAGTAACTGGGGATTGTTCCTATGACTATATACCCAGGTTCTGTAAATCATAGTGGTGGTTTGTGATGCCGCTCCCTACATGTGTTTCATGAAACAGAAACCGGTTCTGTTCAAGGTGTATAGGCACCTTTACACTAATGAAACTGCATAATTTAAAAAATAAAATAAAATAAAAAATGTTTTGCTGATAGGGAACCTAAAACTAACACATTGAACTGGGCAAACAAAGATTACAAACATATCCTCCATTTCCCCATAATGTTAGGAAAACAAACAAACAAACAAAAAAAAAAGTGACAGTCAGTGACCAAAGAGTAAAAATTACGGTATAAGAAAACAACTTCTAACATTTATTGGAAGGTTTTTGCCCGTATTCAACTAACTTACCTCAGCTCAGCTGCATATATGTATTTCAGAACTGCAGTTTGACGATGTGGCCACCAGTCTGACAACTAGAAAAATGACATCCTCTAATGTGAAGACAGGATGTCAGTCTCTACTGTATGGCTTACTTTCTGTGAACTACATGATCGTGATTGCATCATCCCTATCAGATTCCTCATGGCAGCTCAGTTTTCTTCCTTTCCAGACCCATGCTCTTCGCTCCTCTTTGTTCCTTTATGGCCACTGCTGAAGATTTTATATCTTGCCTAACAGACAACAGATACAGCGATTATAGTAGTTGAGTCCATACAGTGATCAACTCCAGATGTATACCCCCCAACCTGTCCATCTACTGCCTGACTCTTCTGTGTGTAGATTCTATACTGTTTGTCCTAATGTAAAATAAGTCAACCCAAGCATGCCACATCAACTGAAAACAGGTATACACAGTGCATACACAAGAACTTCTCTCAATGATAAATGCTAAATTGGTGGTGGTACATCCTATGTACTTTACTATTTAAGTCTCTTCTATATGCTACAAATGTAGTGGCAACACAGAATTGCCATGATCCTGTGGCTGGGGATGATGGGGAAACATGGTCCTCGTGTAAGTTCTTGGGGTCAGAACCTTACTGATTTAACTTATCCTATTCAATTGAATTTTTTAAAGCTAAAATAAAAATTTTATCCACTCACTTGAAACCATTCTTTTATACTGCAGTGCTTCATAAATAAAAATGAAGCCACAGTAAACAATATGCTGCCTTTTTTCCCCTGCAAACATCTATGTGTATCAGGTCGAATATTCTTTTTGTAGTCTGATCCTGCAGTCAGGTGTTACTCCTTTCCATCTGCTTTCTGTTTTTATTCTAACCTACTGCCCCCTTTGTCTTGCTAACATACTGTCTGTGGGTAAGCAAGAAGAGCAGATGGTAGGGAGTAACACCGGATTGCTGGGTTAGATTTCCCACAGTTTCTTTGTAGTTGGTTCCTATGAAGCATACCTTTTTTGTACATGTAGGTCTGCACAGGAGCTGTTTGCACTGAATAGTTTGATGTCTTTAATCAAGACTAAGTGCAGAGTTGCTTCATTTTGTTTTTAATACATTTAAAGGGGTACTCCGGTGGGAACTAAAAACAAAAATCTAATCAACTAGTGCCAGAAAGTTAAACAGATTTGTAAATTACTCTTATTTAAAAAAAATCTTAATCCTTCCAGTATTTCTCAGCTGCTGTATGCTGCAGAGGAAGTTGTATAGTTATTTTCGGTCTGGCCACAGTGCTCTCTGCTGACACCTCTGTCGATGTTAGGAACTGGCCAGAGCAGGAGAGTTTTCTATGGTGATTTGCTCCTACTCTAGACAGTTCCTGACATTGACCACAGTGCTCTCTGCTTACACCTCTGTCCGACAGAAAAGAACTATACAACTTCCTCTGTAATTTAGAAGTAATTCACAAATCTGTTTTACCTTTTTGGCACCAGTTGATTTAAAAAAAAATACATTGGAGTACACCTTTATGCAAAAAATACACAAAAACAGCTTAGAAAGAAATTAAATAATAAAGTGGTTATCCAGCCGATTTTGCTCTAAAATGAAACCCAAAATGAAACCTATATACAGTGGGGCAAAAAAGTATTTAGTCGGCCACCATGCAAGTTCTCCCACTTAAAAAGATGAGAGGCCTGTCATTTTCATTATAGGTATACCTAAACTATGAGAGACAGAATGAGGAAAAAATCCATAAAATCACAAACCTACACCTACAAACAAGCAAGATTTCTGGCTCTCACAGACCTGTAACTTCTTCTTTAAAGGGGTACTTCTGGATTTTTTTTTTTACTAAGCTACAGGGGCTGTAAAGTTAGTGTAGTTCATAATATAGTGTCTGTACCTGTGTGTGACGGTTTTCTCACAATTCTTCTGTGATTTTCACTCCAATATTTATATACAAAATGACTGTCTCAGATTTTTCCCAGGTTGCAATCCGTCCGAGACCTGACATCACTAGTCAGCTGATGACAGGAAGCCTGTCTGCTTCAATGTGTGGAGGGATCACTAGGTGGGAGAGAGATCAATCTGCACCTAATGCAACAGCTGTAGGCACCCTGATTGAAAACCACAGGTCTTTTGAATGGATGCAGCTCATTTATGTTTCAATGGGTTGGGTGGCTGATGTGTGGGAATGAGGAAAATGGAATTATGGTATTTGTAGTAAAAAAAAATCGAACAGGAAATACCAGTTCACCAAAAGCTAGCCACAGTGTTATGATAATCTCACAACATAACCATTTAGCCCCAAGACAAGCGCAGATCCTTCCTAAGCATGTCAATTACTGTCTGGCAGATACATACTAAAATCTCCTTATGGTGGATAACCCCTTTAAGAGTCTCCTCTGCTCTCCACTCGTTGCCTGTATTAATGTCACCTGTGTTGGACTTGTTATCAGTATAAAAGACACCAGTCCAACCTCAAACAGTCACACTCCAAACTCCACTATGGCCAAGACCAAAGAGCTGTCGAAGGACACCAGAAACAAAATTGTAGACCTGCACAAGGCTGGGAAGACTGAATCTGCAATAGGCAAGCAGCTTGGTGTGAAAAAATCAACTGTTGGAGCAATTATTAGAAAATGGAAGACCTACAAGACTGCTGATAATCTCCCTCGATCTCTAGCTCCATGCAAAATCTCACCCCGTGGTGTCAAAATGAGCACAAGAACGGTGCACAAAAATCCCAGAACCTCACAGGGGACCCAGTGAATGACCTGCAGAGAGCTGGGACCAAAGTAACAAAGGCAACCGTCAGTAGCACACTACGCCACCAGGGGCTCAAATCGTGCAGTGCCAGATGTGTCCCCCTGCTTAAGCTGAAGTTTGCTTGAGAGCATTTGGATGATCCAGAAGAGCATTGGGAGAATGTCATATGGTCAGATGAAACTATAGTAGAACTTTTTGGTGAAAACTCACCTTGTCATCTTTGGAGGAGAAAAAATGCCAAGTTGCATCCAAAGAACACCATACCTACTGTGAAGCATGGGGGTGGAAACATCATGCTTTGGGGCTGTTTGGGATCAGGACGACTGATCCGTTTTAAGGAAACAATGAATGGGGCCATGTATTGTGAGATTTTGAGTGAAAAACTCCTTCCATCAGCAAGGGCATTGAAGATGAAACGTGGCTGGGTCTTTCAGTATGACTATGATCCCAAACACGCCAACCCCGGCAACGAAGGAGTGGCTTGTAAGAAGCATTTAAGTCCTGAGGTGGCCTAGCAAGTCTCCAGATCTCAACCCCATAGAAAACCTTTAGGGTGCGTTCACACGCTATTACTAGCAGTGGGTTTCACGCTGCAGGAAACCTGCTGCGAGTTACACTGCCATTGATTTGAACGGGTCCACAGACAGTCCGCAATAATGTCAGATTTGCAGACTGTTCACGGACCCATTTAAATCAATGGTAACGTAACTCGCAGCGGGTTTCCCGCAGCAGGAAACTCGCTGCTAGCTACTAGTATGTGAATGCACCCTTAGAGGGAGTTGAAAGTCCGTGTTGCCCAGCGATAGCCCCATTACATCACTGCTCTAGAGGAGATCTGCATGGATGAAGGGGCCAAAATACCAACAACCGTGTGTGAAAACCTTGTGAAGACTTACAGAAAACATTTTGACCTCTTTCATTGCCAACAAAGCGTATATAACAAAGTATTTAGATGAACTTTTGTTATTGACCAAATACCACCATAATTTGCAAGTAAATTCTTTAACCAGCCTAGCGGTATTCCCGAGTGTGACTCGGGGTTAATTTTCGCTGCTAGAAGCGGTAACCCCGAGTCACGCTCGGGGTAGAATTGCAGAGTTGCTGTGCGGGCTGCACAGTATATCGCAAAAGCAATCAAATCGCGATTTTTGCTTTTTGCGATGTAGTGATGCAGCCCACGGGAAAACATGTGATTATCTGCTCGGGTCGGCTCCCGTTGCGGGGGCCGGCCAGAGCAGGTAAAGACATGTACTAAAAGTCAGTGTTTCTCAACCAGGGGGCCTCCAGATGTTGCAAAACTACAATTCTCAGCATGCCCGGACAGCCAAAGGCTGTCCGGGCATGCTGGGAGCAGTAGTTTCACAACAGCTGGAGGCCCCCTGGTAGAAAACCCTGAACTAAGTGTAAAAGTAAGAAGGAAGAAAATAAAAAAAACTTTTGCTCACCTAGTCCCGGTCCCTGAAGATGTCGTTCCCCTCCGTGCGCTCTGTTCACTGCTCTATTCATCTTACAGGACCTTTCACTTTTCAGCCAATCACAGGCCGCAGTGGTGTAAAGCCTGTGATTGGCTGAAGGGGAAAGGACTTGTTCTGCAGCAAATACACTAGGTTTGAAATCTGCCGGCAAACCTAGTGTATGCTGCTGCAGGACAAGAAAAAGTGACAGAGGGGCGAATGTGACACAGGGGAGAATGTAACAAGGGGGGGGGGGGGGAATGTGACATAGGGGGGAATGTGACAGAGGGGAGAATGTGACATAGGGGGGAATGTGACAGAGGGGAGAATGTGACAAGGGGGGGGGGATGTGACAGGGGGGAGGAATGTGACAAAGGGGGGATGTGACAGGGGGGGAGTGGAATGTAACATGGAGGGGGGAGAAGGTAACAAGGGGGGGGGGAGAATGTAACAAGGGGGGAATGTGACAGGGGGGATGAATGTGACGGGGGGGGGAGAATGCAACAAGGGGGGGGAATGTGACAGGGGGGGAATGTGATATGGGGGGGGAAATGTGACAAGGGAGGGGGAATGTGACGGGGGGAGATGTGGAATTTCAATGCAAAAAATTGTACCGCTTTTGGTACAAATTTCCAGACGGAATCGTACCGCTAGGGAGGTTAAAAATCAGACAATGGGATTTTATGAATTTCTTTTTTTTTTAATCATTATGTCTCTAGTTGAGGCATACCTATGATGAAAATTACCGTCCTCTCTCATCTTTTTATGTGGAAGAACTTGCACAATTGTTGGCTGACTAAATACTTTTTTGCCCCCACTGTATTTGCTTACCCTTGCCAGACTGTCTGGTCCAATCTCTGTGCGCAACTTAGAATTCCCAGCCCAACATGCTCATTTCCGCTGAACTGCTCTCTGCTTCCTGTGAACAGTGAATTTCACCACTACCTTGGCTTACAACCAATATTATATACATTTAAATATTGTAGTCATAGCAGAATATCACTGGATTACTCATTTAAAGGGAACCAATAATCAGATTTTACACTATATATAATGCTTGGCAAAGCATTATATAGGTTAAGATCTTTATTCTCACAATCCCTGGGGGACGCTCCTGCCCCAAGGGTTGTTAAGGTATGAAGTTATAAACTATTCCCCACCGGCCCCGCAAGTAGTCCCCTGGGTGGGGAGCTCCTCTTCCCAGGTCTCGTTCTTCGGCCAAACAGTGGTGTCCCCTCTGCTTGATTGATGGGCCGCGTCATCGCTCTGCTCACTGAACAGACGGAGCAGAGTGATGATGCGGCCAGTCAATCAAGCCGAGGGGGCGTCGCTGCCGGCCGAAGTAACTGGACCTGGTAAGAGGAGCTCCCCGCCCAGGGGACTACTTACGGGGCTGGCGGGGACTAGTTTTATAACTTCATATCTTCACCATCCTTGGGGGCAGGAGCGTCCCCCGGGAATGGTGAGGATAAAAATTTTACCCTATAGAACGCTTTGCCAAGTTTTTAACGCTTTGTAAAATCTGATAGGTTCCCTTTAAGAATCATGTCAGTTATGTTAAAGGGTTTATCCAAAGGGGCTGGGTGTCAAAGCTATGCCCATTGTGTTGGATATAAAAAAAAATATAGATATAGATATATATGGGCTAAGGGTAAGTTCACACGATCGGATTTACAGCGTATCCGCCGGTGAAGGCCCGCTCTTTTTTACATGTGCCTTCTCATAGTGGCTATACGCCGCTACGAGCAGACACACTGCGATGTGCGAGTCGCAGTATACTCGAACATTGCGGCCACTCTCCCTGCTCTGAGCTAGGCAGAGAGCTCCCGCGATGTGCGAGTATACTGCGACTCGCACATCGCAGTGTGTCTACTCGTAGCGGCGTATTGCCGCTATGAGAAGGCACATGTAAAGACAGCATAGAGCAGGCCTTCACCAGTGAATCTGTAGCGAAATCCGCTGCGAAAATGCGCTCATGTAGCCGTACCCTTAGATAGGAATTGAAAGTTACATTTTTTGCAGAGTTAGGTCAGTTGAGAGTTAGGTCAGTTAAGTTAAAGGAGGTATCTGGCAGGAGGGGGTTATAAAAGATGGCCACTGTGTGAGATCTAAAAAAATAAAATTAAATAGACAGACAGACAAACAAACCTTTACTAACCTCCAGCAATTCCAAGAATTTTTTTTTCAATGTCCAAACTTTACTTACCTCCAGCTCTCGTGAGAACTCCTTTAACTTAACTGACCTTACTCTTAACATTTGCAAAAATAAAACTTTAATTTCAATCTTAGCCTTGCAGCCAAATCGTTTAAATTTTATTTTTTGTTTTGTTTTGCTTCAGTGTATTCCCTCCAAAGCTGATAAGAGTAAGGCCGTGTTCACATACGGGTTTTATGCGTTTATTTCTGCAAAAATCACAGAAAATACTCATCAAAATGTGAAAACTTCACCATGTGATCACTGCCTAAAAGCATTATTTTGGATTTGATGACTGTTTGTTACCTAATAGTTAAAATGCGTACTAAATGTATTTTTGCAGCTAAAGAGTCAGAATTCTAAGCTCTATGAAGCCAATGCCATCCTATTTTAGGGAACATAATTACACAGACTAGATTTTCAGCAATAAAAAGCACTCCTGTAGGCTATACAAAATGTATGCTTTGTTACTTAATTACTTTAGAAATATCCTTTACAAAACTTCATGGTTGCAGCTAAATAAAATTATTTTTATTTAGTGAGAAGAAAACTTCTTGATCTCTGTATCATGACAAAAGGTGGATGTTTGTTCACATATTGTCGCACTAATACCCATGGTCATGAAAGCTTTAGGCAATAAATTTAAAATGGTTATGTAATATACTTTCTGCTTTTAACATTGTTGAAAAACTTATATCTTATTAACAGTTGTACAAGATTAGAAGGGAACGGACTAGACCTCAAGCTCTTCTCTTTCTCTGCATGATTCTCTTGTTAATCGTCCTTCACACTAGTTACATGATTTACAGCCTGGCACCACAATATGTCATGTATGGAAGCCAAAAATATCTGGTTGAGGTAAGATCTGCTTTTTAGTTTGAGTGCCATAAACCTGTCAGCTGCTCCAATGGCATTTGCTTACAGTAGTGTAGAGACCAAAACAATATGCTTGCAAAATCAATCCTTCCTTAAAGCATACCTTTCATTTCAGGTGAATTTTCAGGATATGCTGCCCTTTGTGTGTACATGAGAAGCAGCATTATTTCTGACCATTATATAACTTGTATATTATAGTTTTAATTATGTAAACCTACAGTATTTTTATGGTCCGGCAACGGACCTCACTGAGTGAAAAGGGTTTAATCAGTATAAGGGTACAAATACAGGGGAGGCGCCTAAATTATAACCTTTTATTCTGTTAATGTTAAAATATCAACACAGTTGCAGGTGTAAACCAGCTACCAAATGACAGTACGGAAAAAATCTGTATCTGTTTTTATTGTACATATTGTGGTATTTTTCAGCAGATTTCTGCTCTGCAGACTTAATCTTTTAATTCGTAGTTCTCCGAGAGCAGGTGGAAAGAGCTTGTCTTGCAGACACAGGACAAAGCTGAGATAATTTTCAGAGAAGAAGATTTGAGCAACAGAAGGGGGAAGAGGAGAGGAAAATTTGTTTCAGAACAGAAGAAATTAGTATTTCCGTCTAATAAGATATTACATGCGTAGTTATATCTTAAAGGGGTTGGTAATTTTTTTTCTTCCTTTCTGTGGTCCTTAATGCTTTCCTTCTGCCTTTTAATGCAGGTTTTCTTCTCTGTTCCTTCATTAGCCCACCTTTCTGTCAGGTGTACACCCTGTAACAGACTTCCTGGGTACACTTTTTACTGGAAATTCATCTGTCTACCTTCCTCAATGTGGGAGGGGTTATGTTCAAAAATATGAAGTGGGAGAGAGATGATTGGCTTAATTCACGGCTAGAGTGTACACCATAACAGGAAGTACATTACAGGCTGTACATCAGACAGGAAGTTGGGCTGATGAAGACAACAGAGCAGGTAATGTGGATTAAAGAGGTACTCAGCTGGACAACTTTTTTTCTTTAAATCAACTGGTGCCAGAAAGTAAACAGATTTGTAAATTACTTCTATTGAAAAATCTTAATCCTTCCAGAACTTATCAGCTGCTATTTGCTCCATAGGAAGTTATTTCCTTTCCTTTCTGTCTGACCACAGTGCTCTCTGCTGACACCTGTGTCCATTTTAGGAACTGTCCGGTGTAGGAGAAAATCCCCATCACAAACCTCTCCTGCTCTGGACCATTCCTAAAATGGACAGAGATGTCAGCAGAGAGCACAGGGGTCAGACAGAAAGGAAATCCAAAAAGAAAAGAACTTTCTGTGGAGCAAATAGCAGCTGATAAGTAATGGAAGGATTAAGATTTGTAAATAGAATTAATTTACAAGTCCTTTTAACTTTCTGGCACAGGTTGATTTAACTTTTTTTTTTCCAGCGGAGTACCCCTTTAAAGGGTACCTCTCATCAAATAAACGTTTGATATATTTTAGATTAATGAATGTTGAATAACTTTCCAATATCATGTTAATGAATAATATGCTTTTTTCTATTGTATTTTTCCCGATCAGTCCTGTCAGCAAGCATTTCTGACTCGTGCTGGAGTCCTAAACACTCATAGCTGCCAGCCTGCTTTGTTCAAAGCCAAACAGGCTGTGAACAAAGCAGGCTGGCAGCTCTGAGTATTCTCATTTGTGAACAAAGCAGACTGGCAGCTCGTAGTGTTTAGGACTCCAGCATGAGTCTGAAATGCTTTCTGCCAGGACTGGTAGGGAGACCCCTAGTGGTCATTTCTTCAAAGTGGAAAATTAAATAGAAAGAAGCTCATTTTTTAATAACATGCAATTGTAAAGTTATTCTGCATACATTAATCTATAATATATGAAACATTTTTTTGATGAGAGGTACCCTTTAAGAGCAGAAAGAAAGTGTGAAAGATCACAGAAAGGTATTTCAAATATAAATAGAAAAAAAGGAATGTGTAGCTCACTTAGAATTACAAAAAGTATGTACCTGTAGTTAACAGTGTTGCCTTCACCCAAGAAAGGCCAAAATGTATGGAGGTAATGAAAATAAAGTATACCAGTCCTCAAAGGTACATTGGGAGAAGGAAAAGATGAGAGGAAGTAGGATCCAGATAAAGACAATTTATCATATGATGCATAAAATAGAATTAAAATTAAGTGAACCTCCTGTCGCCTGAGCAGGGCGCTTGCATCAGGCAGAGGTGTTAAAATGGTAAATACACAATAGTAGTGAGTAAAATGAGAAATATATAATATAAAATATGTAAAAACTGTCTGGAATGGGTATACCAACTGAGAAGAAAACGTCTGGATTGTATAAAATAGATTGCGCTAGATGTTATGATAGTTCGTTGGTGACACAGTGTAAATTTCAAATAATATGGAAATGTTCAGCAGTGATATTTCGTTGGTAGTATAGTGCACAGTAGCGAAATTAAAGATTCATTGGTAGCACAGTGCAACAGTTTAACAATTAGGATGCTGAGGTAGAGGTATTGTATCAGGCACAAATTCCATTCTTATGTACGTTAGTGGTATAGGAGGATGCAGGGTTAGTGCACGGCACCACTCACCGACCGTTGGGGTGTAGGAGAATCCAAAGTCCGGGCTGGCACGGAGGCGCCCGGCACTTATAGTTGATACCTGTCTGCGTGGTGCTGCAGGGTCTCTGTCTCCAAGTGTGTTCAGCTGTGCACGGCTGGCACGAGACAGCATCCGGCCTTAGGGTAGGTGATCGTCGTGGTGATTGGTGTTGAGATAAGGCTGAGTCCTGAGCTGGTACAGGAGTGGATACCGGTGTCCTCGTGTTGGTGATACGCTAGGAGCGCGCATGCAGCAGCGAAATAAGGGGCATCCAGCTGTTGCAAGTGTGCAAAAGGGGTCCTTATCATGTACGTTAGGGGCATAGGGGGATGAGGGTTGGTGCACGGCACCACCGACCATTGGGGTGTAGGAGAATCTAAAGTCCGGGCTGGCACGGAGGCGGCCGACACTTATACTTGATACCTGTCTGCAGCGTCCAGCCTTAGGGTAGGTGATCGCCGTGGTGAATGGTGTGGAGAGAAGGATGAGTCCTGAGCTGGTACGGGAGTGGATACTGGCATCCTTGTGTCGGTGATGCGCTAGGAGCACGCGAGCAGTGGTGGTCCCCAAATACGGGGCATCCAGCTGTTGCAAGTGTGCAAAAGGGGTCCTACAGTTTGTAGAAAGGTAAGGGTGAATAGGTAATGATTCTAGACTCGTTTCAAGGCTGCAGGCCTTTTCTTCAGTAGCAGGATAATAATGGTGAATGAATGGGGATAGTATGCTTTATATAGTACCAAGGTGATGATGTGTTCTATGGTGATTTGGAAAAAATGGAGGGAAACATGGGAATGGGATGTAACAGAATGGCTGGATCCAGAGAAAAAAGGAAAGAACGGAAAAGGATATGGGGATGGATGTGAAAAGGATATGTGTGATAAAATTGGGAGAAACTGAGAACAAATATAAAAATAAAATGTAAAAATAAAATAAAGATGGGTGGGAAAAAAATTGTAAAAATATAGATGGGTGGATAAAAAAATGTTAAAAAAAATGTTACGGGAGGGATAGAAAGTAGAATTGGACATGTATGAGTAACTTGAGCTTCTAAACAACGGATTCCTGAGATGTCTGTAGATTGTACTTGGGTGGGCTAGGTCCCAGGGACCGTCACTACGTCGATACACGACCAGCTAGTGACGGGCCATGGAACGGAGCCTAACCACGAGGAGGAATTATTAGAGAAATCCAAAGATCTCGAGTTCTGCGTTGAATCCTCTTGGTACTAATGAATCGAACTCGAAGATCTTCCTTGATTCGGCCTTAGACATGCGAGTGATGTAATCGCCGCCTCTCCAACATTTTTTTAACGCTTTGGATGGCTACGAAAAATAAATCTGTTGGATTTTGATTATGGTATTCACTGAAGTGTAAAGATAGGGGGGTGTTTTTAATCCTTTTTTTAATATGTGTTCATAGATCCGGGTTTTCAGTTGTATTTCCATGCGGCCTATATATTGTTTGCTACATGTACATTGAATCAAATATATTACAAAATATCTGAATGTCTCACCTGCCATAGCAAAGGTGTATGTGAAGTCATTAGAAGTGGATGAGACTTCGATAATTTTTTGGGGTGAATTTGTGGTTTTGCATTCCATACTGGACCCGCATCTGTGAAAACCTTTAGTTTGTCGCCACGTGGTTTACATATGTCAGATGGATGGTTGTTTGATGGTAGGAGCGAGTTGAATACCTAAATTTGGGGCTTTTGTGTATACGATGGGTGGGTGTGAGGTGATATCTTGCCCGATGATTCGATCATTACATAGAAAGTGCCAATTCTTTTTGATAATTTTAATTTTTTTGTGATCTGTGTTAAATGGTAAAATTATTTAGGGATCACCGTTAGTAGTAGTTGGGTCAACTGATTTAGGAATAAAAAATTATCTATCTATAGTGCAGGGTTTTTTTTTTTCTAAAGATTTTTCTAAAATGTTTTTAGGGTAATTTTTATTCGGGAATTTCTCCATGAGGGCTTGGGCTGCTTCTTCAAATTTAGTGTTTTAGTGTGCAAATTCTCTTTAATCTTCGATATTGTCCCATTGGGACATTTAAAAGCTTATCTGGGTAGATGGAAACTGTTTTATAAAGAATAAAACTATTTTTTGCAACTGGCTTGTGATATGTGCTACAGATAAGATTGGGGGAGTCTATAGTGATTAAAATATCTAAAAATTCTAAAATGCCAGTGCTGATGTGGGGTGTGAAACTGAGATTCCGATCATTTAGTATTAATTTCCTGGATAAAAGTATCTTAAATTTCTCTGGTTCCTTTCCAAATATAAACAAAATTGTCTATGTATCGACGCCATAGTACGAGGTCCATGCCTATCCTGGGGGTTATGGTTGGTTCACTTAATTTTAATTCTATTTTCTGCATCATATAATAAATTGTCTTTATCTGGATCCTACTTCCTCTCATCTTTTCCTTCTCCCAATGTACCTTTGAGGACTGCTTTACTTTAATTCCATTACCTCCATACATTTTGGCCTTTCTTGGGTGAAGGCAACACCGTTAACCTTAGGTACATCTTTTTGCAATTCTAAGTAAGCTAATTTTACCATTTAACACAGATCACAAAAAGATTGAAATGATCATCAAAACGAATTGGCACTTTCTACTTAATGATAGAATTATCGGGCAAGATATCCCCTCACACCCACCCATCGTATACACAAAAGTCCCAAATGTTGGTATTCAAAGTGCTCCTACCATCAAACAACCATCCAGCTCACATACATCAACCACATGGATACAAAATAAAGGTTTTCACAGATGCGGGTCCTGTATGGGATGCAAAACCACAAATTCCCCCCCAAAATTATCGAAGTCTCATCCACTTCTAATGACTTCACATACAAAATATCTGAATGCCTCACCTGCCATAGCAAAGGTGTAATATATTTGATTCAATGTACATGCGGCAAACAATCTATAGGCCGCATGAAAAGACAACTGAAAACCCGCATCTATGAACACATTAACAACATAAAAAAGGATTAAAATCCCCCCCCCCCATCTTTACACTTCAGTGAGCACCATAATCAAAATCCAACAGATTTCCTTTTCGTAGCCATCCAAAGTGTAAAAAATATGTTGGAGAGGCGGTGATTACATCACTCGCATGTCTAAGGCCGAATCAAGGAAGATCTTTGAGTTCGATTCATTAGTACCAAGAGGACTCAACGCAGAACTCGAGATCTTTGAATTTCTCTAATAACTCCTCCTCGTGGTTTTGCTCCGTTCCATGGCCCGTCACTAGCCATGGAACTGGCCGTGTATCAACGTAATGACGGTCCCTGGGACCTAGCCCACCCAAGTACAATCTACGGACATCTCAGGAATCCATTGTTTAGAAGCTCAAGTTACTCATATATGTCCAATTCTTCTTTCCATCCCTCCCCTAACATTTTTTTATTTTATTTTTTCCACCCATCTTTATTTTTTTACATTTTATTTTAATTTTTACATTTTTTCTCAATTTCTACTAATTTTATCACACACATCCTTTTCACATCCATCCCCATATCCTTTTCCATTCTTTCCTTTTCTATTTTTCTCTCTGGATCCAGCCATTCTGTTACATCCCATTCCCATGTTTGCCTCCATTTTTTTCAAATCACCATAGACCGCATCATCACCTTTGAACTATAAAGCATACTATCCCCATTCATCCACCATTATTATCCTGCTACTGAAGAAAAGGCCCACGGCCTTGAAGCGCGTCTAGCATAATTACCTATTCACCCTTACCTTTCTACCAACTGGAGAACCCCTTTTGCACACTTGCAACAGCTGGATGCCCCGTATTTGGGGACCACCACTGCTCGCGTGCTCCTAGCGCATTAAGCTCAGGACTCATCCTTCTCTCCACACCATTCACCACGGCGATCACCTACCCTAAGGCTGGACGCTGCAGACGGGTATCAAGTATAAGTGCCGGCCACCTCCGTGCCAGCCCGGACTTCAGATTCTCCTACACCCCAACGGCCGGTGAGTGGTGCCGTGCACCAACCCTCATCCTCCTATACCCTAACGAACATAAGAACGGAATTTGTGCCTGATACAATACCTCTACCTCAGCATCCTAATTGTTAAACTGTTGCACTTCGCTACCAATGAATCTTTAATTTCACTACTGTGCACTATACCACCACTGAAATATCACTGTTGAACATTTCTATATTATTTGAACCAGGTCACCAACAAACTATCATAACATCTAGCGCAACCTATTTTATTCTATTTTATACCATCCAGCCGTTTTCTTCTCAGTTGGTATACCCATTCCAGACTGTTTTTGCATATATTTTATTATTATATATTTCTCATTTTACTCAATACTATTGTGTATTTACCCTTTTAACCCCTCCGCCTGATGCTAGGGCCCTGCTAAGGCGACAGGAGGTTCACTTAATTTTAATTTATTTTCTGCATCATGCAATAAATTGTCTTTATCTGGATCCTACTTCCTCTCATCTTTTCCTTCTCCCAATGTACCTTTTGAGGACTGGTTTACTTTATTTCTAATATATGTTACTTTGTTATAAATTGGGTTTATCATTTGGTAACCACTTAAAAATGTAAAGATTACAGCATTTTTTTTTTTTTTTAGTTTTTCACCTTTTTTTCAAATTTTTATGTATTTATGTGTACCTTTTTTCCACTCTGGATTAATTTGCTTCCCTATAATTGACTTCAAGGGTGTTTTTCAGTTTAATGTAAATAATTTCTTAATTGGTGTGTAATTTAAAAAAAAAAAAAAAAACTTTTTTTGTCTAAAACATTAGTTATCATTAGTTACATTAGTTACAAGATATCATTTTTGTATTTTTTTTTATTTTTTTTTAGTAAATGCAGTGTAACTATAACAACTGAATCTCTCGTAGGCACATTGCTTATTGGAAGAGGGAGAGCATGCCGATGTGAGAGTGATAAAATGTTTTAATTTAAAAAAATATATATACTTTTTATTTACTGACATGTTTTTGTCTCTCGGCTTAGTTTCTATTTTACCAGAGCATTTTAGCAAATGAAATCTGAGCACACTTTTTGTCAAACAGATTGGCCCAGATTTATCAATGTGTATTAGGAAATATTGAGGCTTTCTTCACACTACAGTGAAAACAATGGAGATTTATCAAAACCTGTGCAGAGTTGCCACCAGCAACTAATTAGATTCTTTATTTAATTATTTAAAAGACCTCTGAAAAATTAAAGAAGTCATCTGATTGGTTGCTATGGGCAACTGCTACACTTAAATGATAAACTGAGCATTCTACCCTCATGAAACCTATTTCAATTACACAGACGGCAAATAATCCAAATTTTAGTTACACTGTACATTTATGGTGAAAATAACACAAAAATTGATCTGTGACTAGGCTGTTTTCCAAAGATAGAACCAGCCTGATGTAGAATATTGTTTGTACTAGAGGGCCATGATTTAAAGGGTATTTATTTAATTGTTTTATTTTCATAATTATTACATAATTTTCTCTTAAATTGTCTTAAAATGCGCTCCATAATAGTCAATTATAATGAGAACACTTTTCCTCTGTCAACCCATTGAGGTTTAAAAAAAATATATAAAATCAGTCACCAAGTTCTTACTTTTCCAACAAGGATGTTGTGAATACCTTTACCAACAACAACAACCTTTTTTTATATTACAAATTGACATATATGAAATTCTGGGAATATAGTTGATGACATCAGTGAGAATGAGATTTTTAACCAGCATCCCCTCCTTCACAACTGATATGTGATGAAATTGTCCAATTTGTTAAAAATACCAAACTTCCCAGTATATGATGATAGGTATAATGCTGCCATTTATACATGGCTTTTGATTATTTAGTTGGTATCATTAGTATAGGTATCCATATTCATTGCCGAATTATAAGCCGGAGCCTATGTTAGAGAAATTCTCTGCGGAGTATAGTATACTTTTGTAGGCTGTTATATGGGAATTATTTATTAGGATGTTGGAGGTATGTATTGCTACTATTTTCAAAAAATTACTTGCTTACATATACAGTACGTGACTGGATAGTGTATATTGAAATGTCTATCTGCATTTTTTTGTGATCTAAAATAAAAAGTATGTTTTATAGGTTGATAATTCTGGTAATTGACCTCTTCAAATGATTCCAGTGAAGTAAAGAGAATTTTTTTTCTTAATAGCTGTATATTTTTCTTTCAGGGATATAGTATAGGAAACTCAACTAGTTCGGTCTCTGTAAACTGTGATGCCAATGCACCTGATGGTAAGTTTTATGGGGATTTTTTTCAAAGAATCTTTTTGGTTTGCCATTTTTGGGATTGTTTGTATATAGACCTTTTTCTATTTATTTATTTTTACATAAGAATCATATATTTTCTTAAAGTGTATCTGTCCAACATGTGAAGAGTTTTAATCTGTGGAGTTGTAAATGTTCAGACCTCCGTTGACCAACAAAGCGAGCTTGCTGTGCTGCACGCACTCCTCTCCCTGCTCTGTGTCACGTGTTTGAGACACGCTTCATAGACTTGCATGGTCCCGATCATCTGACACACAGCCAGGAAAGATCGCGCTGTGCACAATCATCTCCCTGCTCGTTCTCCTGATCGATGGAGGTCTGAACACTCAGGCCCCTGCCAATCAACACACTTGACATGTTGCTAGAACATGTCAAAAGTTTTTCCAAATTACAGTGCCCATTTAAGCCTGGCATAAACAAATTCTGTTGCTCAGGAAGCTGTGATATTGCCTGTTTACGTTTTTCCAGTAAAGACTGTTTCTAAGAAAAAATACATTTCTATGCATAGCACTGAACAGTATTAGCAATCTAAGTGACTATAAATAGTCCCCTATGGGGACATAAGTGTAAAAAATAAAAAATAAATAAACATATTTGGTATAGTGTAAATGTCCGAACTATCAAAATATACTGTTAATGATCCCGTACGATGAACGGCGTAAACGTAAAAATAGTCAAAAATTGCTGCTTTTTTTGTCACATCATATTCCAAAAAAATTCATTAAAAAATTCATAAAAAATGTATTAAGTTTTAAATTCGCAAATGTGGTATCAATAAAAAGTACACCACGGTGCAAAAAATTTGCCCTCATAACGCCACTTATACGGAAAAATGAAAAGTTATAGGTCATCAAAATAGAGGGATTTTTATTGTACTAATTTGGTTAAAATGTTTAAGATTTTTTTTAAGCGGTTCAATAATAGAAAAGTACCGTATTTATCGGGGTATACCACGAACCGGCCTATAACACGCACCCTCATTTTACTAAGGATAGTTGGGTAAAAAAAGTTTTTTACCCAAATATCCTTGGTAAAATGAGGGTGCGTGTGTGTGCGCATATACCCCGATACACCCCCAGGAAAGGCAGGGGGAGAGAGGCCGTCGCTGCCCGCTTCTCCCCCTGCCTTTCCTGGGGTCTAGAGCCCTGCTGCTGCCGCTTCTCTCCTGCTGGCTATCGGCGCTGCTGCCCGTTCTCTCCCCCTGACTATCGGTGCAGGCGCCCCATTGACGGCGCCGATAGCCAGGGGGAGAGAAGCGGGGCCGGCAATGGGGCAGCGGCACCGATAGCCAGGGGGAGAGAAGGGGCAGCGGCACCCATTGCCGGCGCCACTGCCCCGTTGCCTCCTGCATCCCCGTTTGTGTAATTACCTGTTGCCGGGGTCGGGTCCGCGCTGCTTCAGGCCTCCGGTCGGCGTCCCCTGCGTCGTTGCTATGCACTGCACGGTGCGGCGCAATAACGAGTGATGTCATTGTGCAGTGCATAGCAATGACACATGGGACGCACACCAGAGGCCTGAAGCAGCGTGGACCCGACAACAGGTAATTACACAACTGGGGATGGGGGAGGCAACGGGAGAGGCAAAGGGTGCCGGTGCCCCTTCTCTCCCCCTGTCGGTGCCGCTGCCCCATTGCCGGCGCCGCTTCTCTCCCCCTGGCTATCGGTGCCGGCAATGGGGCAGCGGCACCCATAGCCAGGGGGAGAGGACGGGCAGCAGCACCGATAGCCAGGGGGAGAGAAGCGGCGGCAGCAGGGCTCTAGACCCCAGGACCGGCAGGTTCAGAGAAGCCGGCAGCGAAGGCAGGTCTCTGCACCTGCAAAGCCGCTGCAGTTCATTGATTTAAAGCTCCCGCTTTAAATCATTGAACTGCAGCGGCTTATCGGCGTATAACACGCAGGTAAACTTTAGGCTAAAAATTTTTGCCTAAAAAGTGAGTGTTATACGCTGATAAAAATGGTATGTAATGATGGGCATCATTTTTATCGTATTGACTTGACCCACAGAATATAGAAAACATGTAATTTTTACCATAAATTGTACAGCTTGAAAACAAAACCTTCCAAAATTAGCAAAATTGCTGTTTTCTTTTCAATTTCCCCACACAAATAGTATTGGGGAAAAATAAGATTCCTTAAGGCCCAAATGGGCTGAGTCCTTAACCCTATAACCCCTTCCCTCTTTGTCGATTTTTTTTGCACTTATGATTTTTAGAAGAGGAGGAAAAATCTAAACTGTTTAAATTCTCCACCTAAGAATGCATGTGAGGGCTTGTTTTTTGCGCCAACAATTTTACTTTGTAACACCATTAATAATTTCACCACAAAATCTACGGTGAAACACGAAAAAAATGTTTACCGGCTTATACGCAGTGCAGTTTTCAGTAAAAATTGCACCTTATATTTATTCTGTCGCAAGGATACCAAATTTATATAGGTTTGATTTTATATTACTACTAAAAAAAAAAATACATGCACCAAAATTTATACGTTGAAAAAATTTCCTCTTCTGACCCCTATAACTTTATTTTTCCGTATAAGGGGCGGTATGAGGGCTCACTTTTGCGCTGTGATCTGAAGTTTTTATTGGTACCATTTTTGTTTTGAGCTGACTTTTTGATCACTTTTTTTTTTATGGGATAAGTGACCAAAAATAAGCTATTTTGGACTTTGGAATTTTTTTTACGTGTACAGCATTGACCGTGCGGTTTAATTAACAATATATTTTTATAGTTTGGACATTTACACATGCGGCAATACCACATATGTTTTTATTTACACAGGTTTTTTTTATTTTAAATGGGAAAAGGGGGTGATTCAAACGTTTATTAGGGAAGGGGTTAAATCACATAGGGGACTATAACATTGCACACACTGATTTCCTACACTGATCGGTGCCATGCAATAGCATGGCATTGATCAGTGTTATCGCCGCTTGGCTGCTCCTGCCTGGATCTCAGGCATGGAGCAGTCATTTGGTGATCGAACAACAAGGGGGAAGGTAGGGATCCTCCTTGCGTCCTGCAAGCTGTTTGGGACACTGCAGTTTCACCGTGGCGGACCCGAACAGCACCACTGAGCTAACCGGCAATGTTTACTTACGTTTTAGACGCGGCAATCAAGTCATACCTCGGGAGCCGCAAATGGACATTAATGAAAGTCCATTTGCGGCAAGGAGTTAAGGACGCAGGGTTTTTTCCGTTTTTGCACTTTCCTTTTTTCCACACCACCTTCTAAAAAATCTTTAAATTTTGCACCTACAGACTCATTTGAGGGCTTATTTTTTTGCACCACCAATTGTACTTTGTAATTACATCAATAATTTTACTGCAAAATTAACTGCAAAACCAGAAAAATTTGTGGGGCAAAATGGAAAGAAACAAAACGCCATTTTGTAAATTTTTGGGTCTTCCGATTCTACGCAGTGCACTTTTTAGTAAAAAATGACACCATATCTTTATTCTGTAGGTCCATATGGTTACACGGATACCTAATTTATGTAGGTTTGATTTTGTTTTACTATTGAATTTTTTTTTTTTTTTAAATACATGCACCAAAATTAGTATGTGTAAAATTGTCATCTTCTGACCCCTATAACTTTATTTTTCCCATATACAGGGATGTATACAGGGCTCATTTCTTGCGCAGTGATCTGACCATTTTTGTTGGGACTTTTTGATCGCTTTTTATACATTTTTTTTTAATGGTATACATAGTGACCAAAAATACGCAATTTTGGACTTTGGCATATTTTTACGTGTACGCCATTAACCGTGCAGTTATAGTTCAGACATTTATGCACGTGGTGATACCCCATATATTTATTTTCATTTTTGTTCACCTATGTTCTATTTTTTTTTTTTTTTTATGGGAAAAGGGGGGTGATTTAAACTTATATTACTGAAGGGGTTAATTCACATTTCACTTTTTTATATTACATGCAATCCTTGGATTGCATACCATGTTTAATGCTCTGCCATTGTATAGCATTGATCAGTGTTATCGGTGCTCGATTGCTCCAGCCTGAATCTCAGGCATGGAGCAGCAGAGTGATGATCAGACAGTGGGAAGCAAGGTAAGAAGCCTCCTGCTGTCCTCTTAGCTGTACGGGATGCTACGATTTCACAGCGGCGGTCCGGAACAGCCCACTGAGCTAACTAAAGGGTTAATACCGGACATCAGCCTGATCTGCGATGTCCGGTATTTGCCGCAGTCCTGGTTGCTGATAGCAACCGGGACCTGCCAGTATGAAGTGCGCTAAGCTCCTGGACGAGAACGTAATTATACGTCCTTTGTCCTTAACCTCTTAAGGACCAGGACGTACAGGGACGTCCCCGCACCCTGGGCTTTAAGAACCCAGGACGTCCCCGTACGTCCTGGCGTTTTCCGGTCCCTGCCGCACGCCGGGCAGAGATCGGAAGCGGATGCCTGCTGAAATGCTTCAGCAGGCATCCAGGGCAAACGCCGAGGGGGGCCATGTAGGCCCCCCATGTCGGTGATCGTCGCAAATCGCAAGGGAAATCGCCCTTGCGATCTCCGGCGATACCGGGCTGATCGGGTCTCTGGAACCCGACCGCCCGGTAATTTTGCATGATCCCGGTTGTCACAGACAGCCAGGACCATGCTGAAGTATAGGAGCGAGGTGGCAAGCCTGACACCTCCTCCTATCACCTGTGAAAAAAGCCCCCCAAAATTTGTAATGCAATTTCTCCCGACTACGGAGATACCCCATATGTGGGCGCAAAGTGCTCTGGGGGCGCACAACAAGGCCCAGAAGGGAGAGTGCACCATGTACATTTGAGGTGATTTGCACACGGGTGGCTGATTGTTACAGCGGTTTTGACAAACGCAAAAAAAAAACACGTGACCCCTTTTCGGAAACTACACCCCTCACGGAATGTAACGAGGGGTGCAGTGAGAATTTACCCCCCACTGGTGTCTGACAGATCTTTGGAACAGTGGGCTGTGCAAATAAAACATTTTGTACAGCCCACTGTTCCAAAGATCTGACAGACACCAGTGGGGGGTAAATGCTCACTGTACCTCTTGTTGCGTTCCTCAAGGGGTCTAGTTTCCAAAATGGTATGCCATGTGGGGGTTATTTTGCTGTCCTGGCACCATAGGGGCTTCCTAAATGCGACATGCCCCCGAGCAAAATTTGCTCTCAAAAAGCCAAATATGACTCCTTCTCTTCTGAGCATTGTAGTTCGCCCGTAGTGCACTTCAGGTCAACTTATGGGGTACCTCCATACTCAGAAGAGATGGGGTTACAAATTTTGGGGGGTATTTTCTGCTATTAACCCTAGCAAAAATGTGAAATTTGGGGGGAAACACACATTTTAGTGAAATTTTTAAATTGTTTTACATATGCAAATGTTGTGAAACACCTGTGGGCGATTAAGGCTCACTTTATTCCTTGTTACGTTCCTCAAGGGGTCTAGTTTCCAAAATGGTATGCCATGTGTTTTTTTTTTTTTTTTTTTGCTGTTCTGGCACCATAGGGGCTTCCTAAATGCAACATGCCCCCCAAAAACCATTTCAGAAAAACGTACTCTCCAAAATCCCCTTGTCGCTCCTTCTCTTCTGAGCCCTCTACTGCGCCGGCCGAACACTTTACATAGACATATGAGGTATGTGCTTACTCGAGAGAAATTGGGCTACAAATATAAGTATAAATTTTCTCCTTTTACCCTTGTAAAAATTCAAAAATTGGGTCTACAAGAACATGCGAGTGAAAAAATGAAGATTGTGAATTTTTTCCTTCACTTTGCTGCTATTCCTGTGAAACACCTAAAGGGTTAAAACGCTGACTGAATGTAATTTTGAATACTTTGGGGGGTGCAGTTTTTATAATGAGGTCTTTTGTGGGGTATTTCTAAGATGAAGACCCTTCAAATCCACTTCAAACCTGAACTAGTTCCTGAAAAATTGTGAGTTTGGAAATTAGTTAGCTTCAGAGTTAGAAAAATGCAAAATTTTAAAAATTTTCATCAAATTTTGGGGATTTTTCACCAAGAAAGGATACAAGTTACCATAAAATTTTACCACTATGTTAAAGTAGAATGTCACGAAAAAACAATCTCGGAATCAGAATGATGACTAAAAGCATCCCAGAGTTATTAATGTTTAAAGCGACAGTGGTCAGTTGTTAAAAAAATGGCCGGGTCCTAAGGTGTAAAATGGCTGGGTTCTTAAAGGGTTAAAGGGGTATTCTGCCCCTAGACATCTTATCCCCTATCCAAAGGATAGGGGATAAGATGTCAGATCGCCGCGGTCCCGCTGCTGGGGACCCCTGGGATCCCCGCTGCGGCACCGCTCTATCATTACAGCACAGAGCGAGTTCGCTCTGCACGTAAGGATGGGCAGTACAGGGGCCGGAGCATCGTTACATCATGGCTCCGCCCCTCGTGATGTCACGGCCCGCCCCTTTCAATACAAGTCTTTGTGAAGGGGCGTGGCGGTCGTCATGCCCCCTCCCATAGACTTGCATTAAGGGGACGGGCCGTGATGTCACAAGGGGCGGCGCCATGACGTCACGCTCCTCCGTCCCCGTATCGCCCGTCATTACGCACAGAGCGAACTCGCTCTGTGCTGTAATGATAGCGCTGTGCCGCAGCGGGGATCCCAGGGGTCCCCAGCAGCGGGACCGCGGCGATCTGACATCTTATCCCCTATCCTTTGGATAGGGGGATAAGATGTCTAGGGGCGGAGTAACCCTTTAAGGGTTGAGTCTTCTACTACTTTACACTGCTGTATTGAACCTGGTCTAAAAAGACATTTCAAATTAAAATCTGATAAACAAGTTCTCTGTTAAAATAAAAAAATATGTATCGGTATATACCTGAGCAATGAGTGCCTGATATTGGCAGCCCTGACAGGAAATACCTCACGGCTGCCAGACCTGAATCTTTGGGATTGATGTGTATATAAGGCTTCCACGTCAACTGATGCTAACCAGGAGTCCTCGTTAAATACAATTCCCTTCAGCCTTCAAAATAAATTAATATCTTGTGTATGAGTTTAAGTTTGTGACAAAGGATCTCAATAGCTGATCTACATAAATCCTGGCGTTCTGAGAAATTCTACCCAACCCAGAGACAATGGGGGAGATTTATCAAAACCTGTCCAAAGGGAAAGTTGTTGAGTTGCCCATAGCAACCAATCGGATAGCTTCTTTCATTTTTTCACAGGCCTTTTAAAAAATAAAAGAAAGCTGATTAGTTGCTATGGACAGGTTTTGATCTCCCACAATACGTTGTTCCTTAAGGAGTGTACTACGTGATTCTTGGGAAGTGCATAGCGTGTGGCCTTGAAGTTCCCAACATAACATTCAGTGTGGTCCATGTGCCAAACATGTATTGTTCAGAATCCATCACATTGTCCCCTATGTCCAGAGGCATAATGACTATGGGCTTGTCCGGCTTCAGTGAGACAATGGCCTTCAGTTCAGGTACGTTACAATTGCTCCCTAAAGACTTGCCCACCAAAGTCTCACAGTCTCTTGACCAAATCTACAAAAATATTTATGCAAAAAATATCTGCAAGAGACTGTACTCTTTATTCTTTCATTGTGTGCATGGGCCAGTGCCCCTAATCCTCTTGCCTTTCATCAGATCAACAAACATGTCAACCCCTGGTAAAATGTCTTGCCTTCTTTTTCTCACCTGTATGTAAAACATGTTGATATCACAAACTCTATTAATGAAGTTGAATCATTTGGTTGGGACAAACAACAAAGAGTATCTGTGAAGGAAAACTCACTAACTGATTGTGATTGTGATGGATAAGGGTTCTCTCTGCCCTCTTTCCCTGAAAAAAAAAAGTGTCTTTATGGGTCTGTGTATGTACCTCTCTGACCTCTGTTATATTGTTAACCTAGATTACTAGAACAGCAGTGTTGTGGTTGTGTGACCCACTTGCCTCTGCAACCATAACCCAGGCAGCGCAGCTGGACTAGAAGTGAGGTTACACTCTTTGCCGATGCGTGTTCCATTGGGGGGGGGAAGTAAAATTGTGTGACACACTAGAAACTTTGGCTGCATGCTTTATTTTGTGTATTTATTTCCAACACTCATGGGGACACACTTGGCTGTAAAATGAGAGCTGTATAGGATGCCATTGTGCCATACTTCTGGAACCATTGTTTACCAGGATTCTTTATACCTATCTCTGCAAGCTAGATTGTCATGACAACTATCCTACTGATCATTTTGAACTTAAGCTAAGTATATCGCTATTTGTCTTTATTATTGTCCGCTGTTCCTGGTTGCCGTGTTCCATACACTTTGAGCACTGGCTTGCTATACTTTATTCTCCCGTAATGAGTCCATACCAATTTGCTACTTTCATATGACTAAACCCAGAGTAGTTCTATATATATACGTGGCCTTAATTGCCTTGTGAGTCTGATTCAGAGTGTGAATACAGCCTAAATAAACAAATACAAATAGTATTCAAAAGGTTAATTGACTTTATATGTACATTTAAATGTGGACTATTTTGTTAAGATATTCAGTGAATGATGAAAGTTTTTACCTTTTCTATTTTTGCTTCCATTATGTCATTTAGGCGATTGTCCTTTTAAATGTGTTCTCTTACTGTTACGCCGAGCGCTTCGGGTCCCTGCTCCTCCCCGGAGCACTCGCGGTGTTCTTCTCCGTGCAGCGCCCCGGTCAGACCCGCTGACCGGGAGCGCTGCATTGTTATCACCGGCGGGGACGCGCCCTCCCGCGGGTCGCATCCCAATCACCTCACCTGCCCCGCTCTCCTGCTTGTCTGTCCCGGGATGCACGGCCCCGCTCTCTAGGGCATGCGCGCACCGTTAATTTGTGCCTGGCCCAATCAGTACCTACACCTGCAAAACCCACTTCCCCTTCCTGTCCTTGCCAGATCTTGTTGCCCTAGTGCCCTGAGAAAGAGTTTTTGTGTATCCCAAGCCTGTGTATCCAGACCCTTGCCGTTGCCCCTGACTACAACCATTGCTGCCTGCCCAGACCTTCTGCTACGTCCGACCTTGCTCTTGCCTTGTCCCTGTGTACCGCGCCTGTCTCAGCTGTCAGTGGGGTTGAGTCGCTATCGGGTGGAACGACCTGGGGGTTACCTGCCGCTGCAAGTCCATCCCGCTGTGCGGCGGGCTCTGGTGAAAACCAGTAACCCCTTAGATTCCGTTCCCCTGGTACGGCCCACGCCATCACCTCACTGACACAGAGGATCCACCTCCAGTGTCCTCTCTGCATACCAGTCCGGATCCTGATAGTAGATCCAGCCATGGATCCTGCTGAGGTCCCGCTGCCTAGTGGTCGCCCAGCAATCACAGCAGATCGCGCAACAAGGACAGCAGCTGACTCAACTGACCGTTATGCTGCAACAGCTTCTGCCGCAACTACAGCAACCATCTCCTCCGCAGCGAGTGGCTGCTCCCAGTTTCTGCCTGTCTCTTCCAGACAAGTTTGATGGGGACTCTAAACTGTGCCGTGGATTCTTGTCCCAGTGTTCCCTACACCTGGAGATGATGTCGGACCAATTCCCTACTGAACGGTCTAAGGTGGTATTAGTGGTCAGCCTCCTGTCTGGAAAGGCCTTGTCATGGGCCACACCACTTTGGGACCGCAACGATCCCGCCACTGCTACAATCCAGTCCTTCTTCTCTGAAGTACGTAGTGTTTTTGAGGATCCAGCCCGGGCTTCCTCAGCCGAGACTGCTTTGCTGAACCTTGTCCAAGGGAGTTCTTCTGTGGGCGAATACGCCATCCTGTTCCGCACCCTCGCTTCAGAGCTTTCCTGGAATAATGAGGCCCTCTGCGCGACCTTCAAGAAAGGCTTATCAAGTCACATCAAAGATGTCCTGGCCGCACGAGAAATTCCTGCTAACCTGTCTGAACTTATCCATTTGGCCACCCACATCGACATTCGTTTCTCGGAAAGACGCCAGGAGCTTCATCAGGAAAAGGAACTTGTTCACACCAGGCGGTTTTCCTCCCAGGGTTCTCTCCTCCAATGTCCTTTGCAATCTGTCCCTGTGCCTCCTACCGAGGAGGCTATGCAAGTGGATCGGTCTCGCCTGACCCAACAAAAGAGGACTCGCCGTAGGAATGAAAACCTGTGTCTATACTGTTCTAGTACCGAACATTTCCTAAAAGACTGTCCTATTCGTCCTCCGCGTCTGAGAAACGCACCTACTCACCTAGTCAACGTAGGAGTCTCGTTGCTAGGAGTGAATTCTACCTCTCCACGATTGACTTTACCTGTGCGGATTGCTATACCCGCTAATGCTACTTCCTTTTCCGCTGTGGCCTTCTTGGACTCGGGTTCATCAGGAAGTTTCATTGAAGCCTCCCTAGTAAACAGATTCAACATTCCAGTTACCCGTCTCGTCAAGCCTCTCTTCATATCATCCGTCAATGGAGAGAGACTTGTCTGCACCGTGCGTTACCGCACTCAACCGCTACTCATGACTGTTGGAGTTCACCATCATGAACATATTGAATTTTTCGTGCTACCCAACTGCACTTCTGAAATTCTTCTGGGATTGCCCTGGCTCCAACATCATTCGCCTAGCCTCGACTGGGTCACCGGGGACATTAAGAGTTGGGGATCTTCTTGCTACAAGCGATGTCTCCACCCAGTTTCTTCCTGCCAAGTCTCCATTGCTACTCCTTTGCCAGGTCTTCCTAAAGCCTATCAGGACTTTTCGGACGTCTTTTGTAAAAAGCAGGCAGAGGTCTTACCACCACATAGACCCTATGACTGTCCTATCGACCTGCTCCCTGGCACCACACCGCCCCGTGGCAGGATTTGCCCTCTTTCTGCCCCGGAAACCCAAGCTATGTCCGAGTACATACAGGAAAACCTCAAAAGGTTTTATCTGGAAATCTTCTTCCCCGGCTGGAGCTGGATTTTTCTTTGTCTCTAAAAAAGATGGATCTCTCCGCCCTTGTATTGATTACTGCGGTCTCAATAAAATTACCGTAAAATATCACTATCCTCTGCCACTCATCTCCGAACTCTTCGACCGTCTGCGAGGTGCTAAGATTTTTACTAAGCTAGACCTAAGGGGCGCATATAACCTCATCCGTATTCGAGCAGACGATGAATGGAAGACCGCCTTCAATACCAGAAATGGCCACTTTGAATACCTAGTTATGCCATTTGGTCTATGCAACGCCCCAGCAGTCTTTCAGGACTTTGTTAATGAAATTTTTCGGCATATGCTGTACTCTTGTGTGGTAGTCTATCTTGACGACATCCTCATTTTCTCCTCCAACCTAGAGGAACATCGCCTTCATGTTCGTCAAGTGCTCCAGCGACTACGCCAAAATCTACTTTACGCCAAAATCGAGAAGTGTCTATTTGAACGCAGCAGTCTTCCCTTCTTGGGTTATATTGTGTCTGGACAAGGTCTTCAAATGGACCCTGATAAACTTTCTGCCGTAATGGATTGGCCTCGTCCCACTGGCCTGCGAGCAATCCAAAGATTTCTCGGTTTCGCAAATTACTACCGTCAATTCATTCCTCACTTCTCCACCATCGTTGCTCCTATTGTAGCACTGACTAAGAAAAATGCTAATCCGAAATCCTGGCCGCCTCAGGCAGAGGAAGCCTTTAACCACCTCAAAGCTTCCTTCTCCTCTGCTCCAGTCTTGTCCAGACCTGATCCTCAGAAGCCCTTCTTCCTCGAGGTTGACGCCTCCTCTGTTGGAGCCGGAGCTGTTCTCCTACAAAAATCCGCTAAAGGGAAAAATGTCACTTGCGGATTTTTCTCAAAAGCCTTTTCACCTCCAGAGAAAAATTATTCCATCGGAGACCGTGAACTGTTGGCTATTAAGTTGGCCCTTGAGGAGTGGAGACATCTTTTGGAAGGATCCCTTCACCCCATCACCATTTATACAGATCACAAAAATTTCTTATCTCCAATCCGCCCAGTGGCTAAATCCTCGCCAGGCTAGGTGGTCGTTGTTTTTTTTGCCCGTTTCAACTTTCTGATCCATTTTTGTCCCGCAGACAAGAATGTCAGAGCAGATGCTCTCTCGTACCACCGATGCCTCTTAAGCCGAGACCCTTCCTCAGCACATCATTCCTCCTGAGTGCCTGATCTCTTCCGCGCCTGCTTCTCTGGTACCTGTCCCTCCAGGAAAGACTTATGTTCCTCCCCGTCTTCACCTCCGGATCCTCAAATGGGGTCACTCCTCCCTTCTTGCTGGTCACGCTGGAATAAATTGATTGCCAGACACTATTGGTGGTCCTCCTTGGAAAAGGTTGTGACCGATTCCGTACGAGCCTGTACAGTATGTGCACGTGATAAGACCCCTCGTCAGAAGCCTTCAGGTCTTCTCCATCCGCTGCCGGTGCCTGAACAGTCTTGGTCTCACATAGCCATGGACTTCATCACCCATCTTCCTATATCCCATGGCAACACTGTCATCTGGGTGGTCGTTGATTGTTTTTCCAAAATGGCTCACTTTATTCCGCTTCCAGGCCTTCCTTCTGCGCCACAGTTAGCGAAGCAATTTTTTCTGCAGATTTTTTGTCTTCACTGGCTTCCCACGCATATCGTCTCGGATAGAGGCGTTCAGTTTGTGTCTAAATTTTGTAGAGCTCTCTATAATCAATTAAAGATCAAATTAAATTTCTCATCATCCTATCACCCCCAATCCAATGGACAAGTGGAGAGAGTAAACCAGATTCTTGGTAACTACTTGCGACATTTTGTCTCCTCCCGCCAAGATGATTGGGTCGACCTTCTGCCCTGGGCTGAATTCTCGTACAATTTCAAAAATTCCGAGTCTTCCGCCAAATCCCCATTTTTTGTGGTGTACGGCCGTCACCCTCTGCCCCCCCCCCCTCCCCATTCCCACTTCTTCTGGACTTCCTGCCGTGGATGAAGTAACCCGGGACTTCTCCGCTATCTGGAAGGAGACTCTAAAGTCGCTCCTACTGGCCTTGTCTCGAATGAAGAGACATGCAGATAAAAAGAGAAGAATTCCTCCTGTCTTTCGCCCTGGGGACAAAGTGGGGCTTTCTGCCAAATACATACGCTTTCGTGTCCCTAGCTAGAAGTTGGGTCCTCACTACCTCGGCCGTTTTCAAATCAAGAATCAAATTAATTCTGTCTCTTACAAGCTTCATCTTCCCTCTTCTCTTCGCATTCCTAACTCTTTCCATGTGTCTCTTCTCAAACCTCTTGTGCTTAACCGCTTTTCTCCCAAGGTTACTCTTACTGCTCCTGTTTCTGGCTCCTCTGATGTCTTCACTGTCAAAGAGATTCTTGCCTCCAAGATCGTCCGAGGTAAAAGATTTTTTTTAATTGATTGGGAGAATTGTGGCCCTGAAGAGAGGTCCTGGGAACCTGAGGTCAACATTTTGGACAAGAAACATGTCCGCAGATTCCTGGGCTCCAAAAAGAGGGGGAGACCAAAGAGGGGGGTACTGTTATGCCGAGCGCTCCGGGTCCCTGCTCCTCCCCGGAGCGCTCGCGGCGTTCTGCATGCAGCGCCCCCGGTCAGACCCCCTGACCGGGAGCGCTGCACTATTATGACCGGCGGGGATGCGATCCGCGTAGCGGGACGCGCCCGCCCGCGGGTTGCATCCCAATGACCTCACCTGCCCTGTCCTCCTGCTGTTCTGTTCCGGCGCGCGCGGCCCCGCTCTCTAGGGCGCGCGCGCTGGCCAGTGCACCGTTAATTTGTGCCTGGCCCAATCAGTACCTACACCTGCAAAACATATAAAAACCCACTTCCCCTTCCTGTCCTTGCCAGATCTTGTTGCCCTAGTGCCCTGAGAAAGCGTTTTTGTGTATCCAGACCCTTGCCGTTGCCCCTGACTATGAACCATTGCTGCCTGCCCAGACCTTCTGCTATGTCCGACCTTGCTCTTGCCTTGTCCCTGTGTACCGCGCCTGTCTCAGCTGTCAGTGGGGTTGAGTCGCTATCGGGTGGAACGACCTGGGGGTTACCTGCCGCTGCAAGTCCATCCCGCTTTGCGGCGGGCTCTGGTGAAAACCAGTAACCCCTTAGATTCCGTTCCCTGGTACGGCCCACGCCATCACCTCACTGACACAGAGGATCCACCTCCAGTGTCCTCTCTGCATACCAGTCCGGATCCTGACACTTTAATCACAGTGGTATTGTTTTATGCTGCTCACCTTTTGACCCTTAAAAATTTCTGTTCATCCTGTTATAAACCCCTTACCTTCTCTGAAGTACACGTTGGGCATGAATCTG
Organism: Hyla sarda; assembly: GCF_029499605.1. Lineage (NCBI taxonomy): Eukaryota > Metazoa > Chordata > Amphibia > Anura > Hylidae > Hyla > Hyla sarda. Next base: position 197,884,889 of record NC_079191.1, on the reverse strand, counting down.
CTCCATGCTTAGATCTTTATTAAAACACACTCAATGCAACATTAAGGCTAGGTTCAGACTACGGAATTTCCGCCTGCAATTCTGCTCTGAAATTGCAGGCAGAAATTCTGCTGACTAAAATGTATAGTATAGTGAATGTGTTTTCCTTTCACAAATTCTGCTTCAAAAATTCGGAATGGAAAATCTTCTTGAAAAATTTCCATCTGAAGAATGGTGGTGCTCTTTCTAAAATACTCATGGAACACAATGCAGTCTATTGGGGACTGCAATGTCCGTGCAGTCCTAGCACTGACTGATTCAGTCGGCACTGGCCACACTCGGAATCTCCGGGCGGAAATTTTCCTTCTGGAGATTTCGCAGTGTGAACCTAGCCTAACAATAAGAATTTATAAAACTTGAGGTGAAGGTAATTGAGCACGGAGGAGGTATAACATTGATTAATAAATCTATAGTTGAAAATATATATAATGTATTTAGTTTGGTTCCAGCTATAATAGGGTTAGCGACTCTAGTTGGGTTAGAGTTTTCTAGTCTGATACACAGGCGCATTTTTGCTGTTTAAGGGGCGGTAGACGCAGTGATTTGTTATTTGTTCATTACCTATGCTGTATAGCTTTCGTACCTTTTAAACTACTAAAACAGGACAGCAGTGAAGAAGCATTTAAAAAGCTATAGAGAAAAATTTAAAATATGTAAAATAAAAAATAAAAAAAACAGATAAGAGCCGCAAAAATAGAGACAGAAAGAGACTCATTGCCAAAGAGAGTAAAACTAACCCCAAAATGTTCTTTAACAATAAATAGCAAAAAGATCAACAATGAGTAGACCTATCAGATTGAGGTTGGGGAAGATAGACAGGCAATCTAACGTATACCTGGGGAGGTAAGTTACCTGCCCAGGTGTTATTACTGTCATTGGATATTCCAATAATGTTGGCAATTGGGTAGGTGAACTGCCAATCTTATTGGTAGTTCCCCATTGGATGTTAAAACACAGGAAGGGGCTGTGATCTTGGTAAGGGAGGTTATATTAACCCTCTACGCAGCGTCTTACAGCCATTGTTCCCTAACCTCTGAAGACGTCACTTTGGTGGCGAAACATGTTAGGAGGGACAGTGTGATAATATTTTAAATATCAGGATAGCACCCTTAATCAGCACATTCTGCAGATGTGCTGAGTAGATCCTACAAATCCAGTTGATCCTTAGGGACAACAAGTTACATTAATACATGTGGTGCTTAAAATGCTGTTTTTTTTTAAATCACCTACAGCTCTGATCATTCACTTTATTGTTAAACTATTTAATAAAACTTAAACTTTTATTTTCAAAGTGAGGGATAAAAAGGGGACTTTTTGCTCAGTCCTTTTGGGCTGAGTTGAGGTTAATAATTAAACATATGTTTAGTCCACCCCTCACTAGGGTCTTTGATCCTTGTGATCATTAATTTTGAGTGCTCCCTGATGACACGTGTCTCGGGAACCGCCCAGTTTAGAAGCAAATCCCCATAGCAAACCTCTTCTAAACAGGGTGTTTCCCGAGACACGTGTCATCAGAGAACACTTAGACAGAAAAGAACAACCTTAACTTCAGAAGCTCATAAGTACTGAAAGGATTAAGATTTTTTAATAGAAGTAATTTACAAATCTGTTTTAACTTTCTGGAGCCAGTTGATATATAAAAAAACAAGTTTTTTCCTGGATAACCCCTTTAACATGCATGTGATCAGTGTTATTGGCGCTTGACTGCTCCTGCCTGTATCTCAGGCACGGAGAAGTCATTAGCCGATTGGACACCGAGGAGGCAGGTAAGGTCCCACCCGGTGTCCTGTAAGCTGTTCGGAATGCCACGATTTCACTGCGGCGGTCCCGAACAGCCCGACTGAGCAGCCGGGATAGTTTCACTTTCGTTTAGACGCGGCGGTCAGCTTTGATCGCCTCGTCTGAAGGGTTAATACAGGGCATCACCGCAATAGTTGATGTCCTGTATTAGCCGCGGGAGCCGGTGGCGGACGTAAATTTACGTCCTTCGCCGTTAAGGAGTTAAAAAATCGTAATCTTTTCAGTACTTATGAGCTGCTGAATACTACAGAGGAAATTCTTTTCTTTTTGGAACACAGAGCTCTCTGCTGAATCACGAGCACAGTGCTCTCTGCTGACATCTCTGTCCATTTTAAGAACTGTCCATAGCAGGAGAAAATCCCCATAGCAAAAATATGCTGCTCTGGACAGTTCCTAAAATGGACAGAGATGTCAACAGAGAGCACTGTGCTCGTGATGTCAGCAGAAAGCACGATGTTCCAAAAAGAAAATAATTTCCTCTGTAGTATTCAGCAGCTAATAATCACTGGAAGGATTAACATTTAATAGAAGTGATTTACAAGTCTGTAACTTTCTGGCACCAGTTGATTTAAAAAAAAAAAAAATTCCATAGGAGTTACCCCTTTAATGTTGTCAGTGAAGACTGATTTTTACCATGTTTTCAAATATTTGTGTATAAAGGATAGATAAAACTGTGACTTGAATACTGCCTGGCTTTCTGGTGCCATCACCCACATCAATTTCAATGTGACCTTCAAATTAAGACCTTATTAGTCTAAGACCACTTGCTTCCTAGCATCACATTGCATTACAGTCCTTTTCCATCAACAATGTTTATATAGTATAATATACCGTATTTATCGGGGTATACCACGCACCGGCCTATAACACGCACCCTCATTTTACCAAGGATATTTGGGTAAAAAAAGTTTTTTACCCAAATATCCATGAAAAAATGAGGGTGCATGTGTGCGCGTGTATACCCCGATATACCCCCAGGAAAGGCAGGGAGAGAGAGGCCGTCGCTGCCCGCTTCTCTCCCCCTGCCTTTCCTGGGGTCTAGAGCGCTGCTGTCGGCCCTTTTCACCCCCTGGTTATCGGCGCCGCTGCCCGTTCTGTCCCCCTGACTATCGGTGCCGGCGCCGATAGCCAGGGGGAGAGAAGCGGCGCCGACAGCCAGGGGGAGAGAAGGGGCAGCGGCACCCATTGCAGGCGCCGCTGCCCCGTTGCCTCCCCCCATCCCCGGTGGCATAATTACCTGAGTCCGGTCCGCGCTGCTCCAGGCCTCCGTCGTGCGTCCCCAGCGTCGTTGCTATGCACGGCGCTCTGACGTCATGCGCCGCGCCGTTCAGCGCATAGCAATGACGCCGGGGACGGACGACGGAGGCCTGGAGCAGCGCGGACCGGACTCAGGTAATTATGCCACCGGGGATGGGGGGAGGCAACGGGGCAGCGGCGCCGGCAATGGGTGCCGCTGCCCCTTCTCTCCCCCTGGCTGTCGGCGCCGCTTCTCTCTCCCTGGCAATCGGCGCCGGCACCGATAGTCAGGGGGACAGAACGGGCAGCGGCGCCGATAACCAGGGGGTGGAAAGGCAGGGGGAGAGAAGCGGGCAGCGACGGCCTCTCTCCCCCTGCCTTTCCTGGGGGTGTATCGGCGTATAACACGCACACAGACTTTAGGCTAAAAATTTTAGCCTAAAAAGTGCGTGTTATACGCCGATAAATACGGTAGATGTTTTGGCGGGTGAGGGTACATGTAAATGTGTATCTGAGGGGGAAAATGGTAATAAAAGAGCAATACATATGTGTGTTTATGTAGGTGAATAAGCATGTCGGTTGCCTTTTTATTACATTTGACTTTTTATTTCAGTGCTAATAACCGTTTTTATTTATCAGTCTTAGTGATTGTGTGAGGCTTTAATTTTTCAAAATTATAATTTTTTTTGAGGCGTATGTATATTGTATTATAATTTGTTATGACCTGGAAGCGGATATAATTTTACTACAAATCATTTATATACTTTTAGTTTTTTATTACACTATGTGGAGTGGAGTGTAGGTTGCTATGTGGTTATTTTTTTCCCTACAATTTATTTTCCAAGGTATTTACTAAGGTTTCCCTACATTTTCCACTTTTCCTACATTTTTCCTTTTTATTTTTTTATTTTTTTTACACATGCTCTGATCTGCCTGGTTTCCCTCAGCTCAAATCCACCACATTTTACGTGGAAACCTTAGTAAATATGTTGGGTTTTTGTGAAAATGTCGGACATGCCCCTTTGCAGAGACCAAGCCCCATTTTCCCAGCAGCCACGCCCCTTTTTCGGGTTTTCTTAGCAAAATGGAGAGTTAGTCGGGGTTTTCTCAATTCTGGCGCAAAATCTGGTGCAGACAGAATTTCTGTTTCAATGCGACAGAATCTGGCGCAGAACCGGACAAAACATGTTGGGTTTACAATAGTGAATGAGGGCCTATAAGTATTAATACTAAAAGTATTAACTAACATTATTTTTCAAGTTTATGATTAAACATCTGCTTTTAAAGCTTTTACATATCTGATATCAGGAGTTATCACAGGCAAATCTCTAAATCATTAAGGGGAATTTATCATTGTGTAAATCAAATTTCTTTTACCCCAATCTGCCTTCACGTGTACTTCCAGCACTGCACTCTGTGTTACTGATGTGTTTTAAAGGAATCTCTACAATGACCTCCCTTGATTCAAATCCATGATACCAAAAATGTTTCACAAAGTATAAACTTTATTAGAAAAAATATCAATACAATACATGTAAAGCAAAATAAACCCACCAATAAAAACACATACTCAAAGGACAATTTAAAAGCATAATGGTGGGGGAACACAGACACCTGAAGTATGTAATGGTAAAATACACAAAATTAATCAAATATCAGATACACTCAAAATGAATACATGGAAGGTCACATAAATATACCGTACTACTTACGTAAGAAGCAGGGTGAAAGGTGTTTGGAGGAACATCTCCGTGTATTGGTAACATCCGTGGTGGGTCCTTAGGCTAGGTTTCCACTTGTTTTTTTAACGCCCAAAAAAAAAAAAAAAAACTGAAAAATTGCCACAGCTTTTTCCTGTGTTTTGGCAGTTTTTCTGGCGTGTTTTTTTTTTTGTTTGTTTTTTTTCTGGCATTTTTTCTGGCGTTTTTCCTGGTGTGTGAAACAGCCAATTTTGTCCCCTGTGGCAGTTTTCTCACTGCGTTCAGGGTACCACTCTGTGGATCGGAGGCTGAGCGCCCGGTCCACAGAGTATAAGGAGATGAGGAATGATGTATAGCATCACTACTCACCTCCCCCGGCCGTATAGTATACAGGGGTGCATAGTGTACACATGTATCCAATACAGGAGCTGGGAATCCTGTCACCAGACTGACAGGACTCCCTGCTCCTATAGCCCCTTTGTGCAGTATACAGAATATACAGCTATCTATAGATAGCTGTATATAGTGTATACAGAAGCAGACGTCCACTTACCTCCCTTGCTCCTGTCCCGGCCGGGTCCGTGTAGCTCCGCCCCCTAGTGATGACATCATTAGGGGGCTGAGCTACAAACGGGAGCCTGGCTAGTAAGGGTCTGAAGCTCTGTTCACATTGTCCATTTTGTATTATGTGAACAGACCCTTCTGGCAGTGTTCTCCAGGACAGGGAAACTCCAGCTGTTGCTAAGCTACAACTCCCAGCATGCCCAGACAGCCAAAGGCTGTCTGGGCATGCTGGGAGTTGTAGTTTTGCAACAATTGGAGGCTCCCTGTTTGGGAAGGCATTGCATTATGGGCGCTCTCCCAGGCGGACAGTGCCAAAAATGTTCTAACTAATTTTTTGTGTTTCTTTTTTTCTTCTCGTTTCAAATCCGTAGAGGATTATGGCGGATGAACTGGATTTTTTATTTTAATAAAAATGATTAACGAGGGCTGTGGGGGAGTGTGTTTTAAAATAAAATTTTCCAATGTGTCGTGTTTTTTTACAATTTAATTTTCAGGCTTAGTATTGGAAGCCGGTCTTATTGGCGGAATCCATTACTAAGCCAGGGCTTAGTGTTAGCCCGAAAAACAGCTATTGCTAACCCCCAATTATTACCCCGGTACCCACCGCCACAGGTGTTCCGGGAAGAGCCGGTACCAACAGGCCCAGAGTGTCAAAAATGGTGCTCCTGGGCTTAGGTGGTAACAGGCTGGCACTATTTAGGCTGTGGAGGACTAGTAACAATGGTCCTCGACCACCCTGGTTATGTCAGCCTGTTGCTGCTTGGTTGGTATCTGAGAATAAAAATATGGGGAACCCTATGCATTTTTTTAAATGTATTTATTTAAAAAAAATGCATAGCCAGGTACCAACCAAGCAGCAACAGCCTGACGTTACCAGCGTGGGCAAGGACCATTGTTACTGACCCTCCCCAGCCTTAATAACGCAAGCTTGTTACTGCCTAGGCCCAGGAGCGCCATTTTAGATGCTCCGGGCCTGTTGGTTCCGGCTCTTCCCGGCACCCCTGTGGTGGTGGGTATCGGGGAAAAAATTAGGGGTTAGCGCTAGCTGTTTTTGGGGTTAACGCTAAGCCCTGGCTTAGTAATGGATTCCGTCAATAAGACCGGCTTCCACTACTAAGCCTGAAAATTCTATTTTAAAAAACGACACATTGGAAAAATTATTTTATTTTAAAAAAAACACTCCCCACAGCCCTCATTAACCATTTTTTATTAAAAGGAAAAAAAGTCCAGTTCATCCGCCGTAATTCATCGAATTAGTCATTATCATCTGCAAACACTGATCTGAAATGAGGGAGAAAAAAAAACATTTTTAGCATTGTGCGCTGGGGAAAGCGCCCATATTGCAATGTCTTCCCAAACAGGGAGCCTCCAATTGTTGCAAAACTACAACTCCCAGCATGCCCAGACAGCCTTTGGCAACAGCTGGAGTCTCCCTATCTGGGAAGACACTGCCAGAAGGGTCTTTTCACATTATACAAAACGGACAATGTGAACATAGCCTCAGACCCTTAATAGCCTGGCTCCCGTCTGTAGCTCCACCCCCTAATTACGTAATCACTAGGGGGTGGAGCTACACAGACCCAGCCAGGACTGGAGGGAAGTAAGTGGACTTCGTCTTCTTTATACACTATATACAGCTATCTATAGATAGCTGTATATAGTGTATACCGCCCAAAGTGTTAACCTACACTGTTGAGCAGTGTAAGTTAACTCTCTCCTTGCTGGGCTGGCGCATAGCACACAGCTCAGCAAGGTGTTAAGTGAGCCAGCATTGTGTATACTGTATACATATTGCAGGCTCACTGTAAGTTCTTGCTGGGCAGTAGATATATGATGTGTATCTACTGCTCAGCATCAGCTGTTCTCCTGGCTTTGTAGCTATGAGCACAGCTGAGTCCCGACATTCACTTCAGGAGGATCGCAGCGGGTGTCAGGAGAAGTGACATCCGCTGTGATTTGTCCCTTACTGCAATTACTACTGCTCCCAACATGGAGCACATTCTGCTCCTTGCTGGGAGCTGTAGTATCTACATTAATAGACAGATCGCAGCACTCTTGACACCCACTGTGGTCCTCCTGTATAATGTATAGATGCCACCACTCTTCTATGGCCCCCTGCACTGATGTATATATACACCTATTCATATTGCCCACAGAGAGCTGTGATTGGCTGGAACCATCTGGCCAATCACAGCTCTCTGCAGGAAATATGAATAGGTGTGTCTATATACGGCAGTGCAGGGGACCATTGAAGAGTGGTCGGCCGTATCTATACCTTTATACAGGAGGATCACAACGGACCCCGGCGATCTTTCAATTAGCACAGGTACTACTATTCCCATCATGGAACAGTGTGTTCCAATGCTGAGAGTAGTAGTATTACCTTAAAAATAAAAATAAGGGAAAAACACACACACTACATTTTAATTATTGTCTGCTACATTTTTAGTGCCCTGCCCGCCCACATAAATTGATCCCTCTTTAAAAATTTAAAAAAATGTTGTTATAAAAAAGAGAAATTTAGTTAAATACTATTTTTTCCATCACTACTGTATCTTTATTATAATTTTTTTTTTAATGGTACCCTACAAAATTTTAATAAAAAAAGGTATCTCTACCACTTTTTTGGATTGCAAAAGTCCAAAAAAGAATAAAAACCGCCTGCATAAACGCCAGTTAAAACCCACATGGGTTTTTCTTGGCATTTTTTCACTACCATAGACTTCTATGGGAGGAAAACGCCAATATGTTCCCGAAAAAAACGCCAAAGTCTCAACGAGAGGTCCTTTTTAAAAAACTGCAAACGAGACCAAAAAGGATTAAAAAAAATGCCAAACTGAAAAATGCCAAGTGGATATGGCATTTTGCAGTTAACTATTGACTTGCAGCTAACATCTGGCCGCAGCGTTTATAAAAAAAAAAAAAAAAAGCCATGCGCAGAATGGGCGTTTTTTATTGGCGTTTTTGCCCCCCCCAAAAAAGTGGAAACCTAGCCTTATGGTTCATTTTATGTGCACTGTGTTTATACATCATAGGGGTGCCTGTTTACTTTTTTGTATTATGGAAAAACTATTGTATACAGTTATATATGCATGCATACCCGGACAACTATATAGGTGCATTAAAGTGCAACGGTCATGATTTCTGAGCTAAATACCTAACAACCTGTGAACTGGGTTTATCATAGCTATCCGCCCCTACCTTTGCCTTCTTTATAGCTGGCTTTATGATCATAAAATGCCAAATTATTATTATTTTTTGTACAATCAGCAAGTCGGATAGGCAGGGCCAGGGGTCTGCAAGGCCGCAATGCCTATCTCTTTTCCTTCAGCGCTGGGACCGCTGTGTGATTGTCACACAGGTCCCAGCACATGCGCCTTGTGTCACTCCTATGTGCCGCTCCCTCTGCCTTCCTGCTCACAGCTTCTGGGTAATGCTAGAGGCAGAGCATGAGCGTGCACTCTGCCTCTAGTAACCACAGCATATAGGGCGTCGTCGGCAGTGTGTTCACACAAAAGAGGAGGGTCGGCACTGATTTTGTTTACACTGCTGGCCAATGCTCGCTCAGTGAACCTGCTGGTGCACAAGGAGCGATGCAGGGTGCCTGCGGTGGGACCTGTGTGTCAATCACACAGCGGTCCCAGCACTAAAGGAAAAGAGATGGGCTTTGCTGCCTCGGGGCATAGCAGATCCTTGGCCCCGCCTATCTGACTGTTGATTACTGTACAAAAAAATACTATTTTAGGATCATAAATCCAGCTATAAAGAATGCAAAGGTAATGGTGGATAGCTATGATAAACCCAGTTCACAGACTGTTTTTGAGTTATATAGCTCAGAAATCATGACAGTTGCGCTTTAACTCCTTGATATATTTGTGACTGCCCATGTTTTTATTTTGAGTGTATCTTGCTCCTGATATTTGATTGATTTTAGTGTATTATACCATTACATACTTCAGGTGTCTGTGTTTCCCCACCATTTTTGATATCATGGATTTGATTCAAGGCAGGTCATTGTAGGATAAGTTATTGATTTCTTGCCCTTTTTTAGAATAAAATGTATTTGTTGTTTGGATTATGTCCTACTAATATAGGTTGTATTTGTTTTTAAAGGTGCAGGCTTTTTAAGTTTTGTAGCTAAGCCAGCTGGCTTAGTGAAGGCAGCTGGCTTAGTGAATTGAGCCACATAGCCAGACCTCTATAAGCATTCAAGAATAAACTGTGCAAAATCACTATTTATAACTTATAATCAAATACATTTTATGTGATAATAAATTTGTTTTAAGAAAAGTGTGCTTAAAAATCATTGTTGCACTATTTGTTGCCTCAACAAATACTAATAAGCCTATTAGGATGCCCACTGTGATTTGCAGACATAATATTGCTATGTGACTTGATTGCTGAATTTCTAATTACAGGTGATTGCATAGGCACAATTTGTTTTCCAAGTTATATTTGATTTCATAAAATGTATCATGTAATCATATTCTTGCCTAGCTCCACATTTGCTTATAGATTTCATTTTTCAGTATGCAATAGTAAATAGTTGCTTAACCTTTTAACTGCCAAAGACCTATATAATATCCCATGACTTAAGAGAGCCTGTTATCAGTTTAACCCCTTAAGGACCATGAACGTATGGGTACGCCCAGACGTCCTGGTACTTAAGGAACAAAGGCGTACCTGTATACCTGTGGGAATTCCGGTCCCCGCCGCTTGAAAACAATTTTCATTTGCACAGCCCACTGTTCCAAATATCTGTCATAAGCCAGTAGGGTGTAAATGCTCACTGCACCCCTTATTAAATTCTGTGAGGGGTGTAGTTTCCAAAATGGGGTCACAGGTGGGGTCCACTGTTCTGGCACCACGGGGGGCTTTGTAAACGCACATGGCACCCGAATTCTATTCCAACCAAATTCTCCAAAAGCTTTTGTAGTTCGCCCACAGAGCACTTTACATCCACATATGGGGTATTTGCATACTCAGGAGAAAAAGCCTCCCAAAATTTGTAACCCCATTTCTTCTAGTACCCCTTGTGAAAATGAAAAATTTGGGGTAACACCAGCATTTTAGTGAAAAAACTGTACCCTTTGTTACATTCCTTGAGGGGTGTAGTTTTCAAAATAGTGTGCCATGTGTTTCAGCAAAATTTTCTTTCCAAAAGCCAAATGTGACTCCTTCTCTTCAGAGCATTGTAGTGTGCAAGCAGAGCACTTGGCATCCACACATTATATATGGGTATTTCCATACTCAGAAGAAATGGGTTAACAAATTTTGGGAGTAATTTTCTCCTGTTACCCCTTGTCAAAATGTAAAATATGGGGAAAAAAACAACATTTTAGTGAATTTCTTTTTTCATTTACACACCCAACTTTAACAAAAGGTCGTCAAACACCTTTGAGGTGTTAAGGCTCACTGTTCTTTCCTACGTTCCTTTGGGGGGTGTAATTTCCAAAATAGTATGCCATGTGTTTTTTTTTTGCTGTTCTGGCACCAAGGCGACATGCCCCCCCAAAAACCATTTCAGCAAAATTTGCTTTCCAAAAGCCAAATGTGACTCCTTCTCTTCTGAGCATTGTAGTTCGCCAGCAGAGCATTTTATGTCCTAACATGGGGTATTTCCATACTCAGAAGAGATGGGGTTACAAATTTTGGGGGGCATTTTCTCCCATTACCCTTTGTAAAAATTGTAAATTTGGGGGGGGGGGGGGAATGCACTATAGTGAAACATCTTATTTTTTTCATTTACACATCCGACTTTATTGAAAAGTCGTCAAACACCTGTGGGGTGTTAAGGCTCAAGTGACCCCTTGTTACATGCCTTGAGGGGTGTAGTTTCCAAAATGGTATGCCATGTGGGGGACTTTCTGCTGTTCTGGCACCATAGGGGCTTCCTAAATGGGACTTGTCCCCCCAAAAACCATTTGAGAAAAACTCTCTCTCCAAAATCCCATTGTCGCTCCTTCCCTTCTGAGCCCTCTACTGCGCCCGCCGAACACTTGACATACACATATGAGGAATTTCCTTACTCGAGAGAAATTGGGTTACAAATTTTGAGAGGATTTTTCTCCTTTGACCCATTGTAAAATTCAAAAACTGGGTCTACAAGAACATGCGAGTGTAAAAAAGATTTAGAATTTTCTCCTTCACTTTGCTGCTATTCCTGTGGAACACCTAAAGGGTTAACAAACCTTTCGAATGTCATTTTTGAGGGGTGCAGTTCTTATAATGGGGTAATTTGTGGGGTATTTCTAATATGAAGGCCCTTCAAATCCACTTCAAAACTGAACTGGTCCCTGAAAAATTCCGATTTTGAAAATGTTGTGGAAAATTGATGCTGAACTTTGAAGCCCTTTGATGCCCTGTGATGGCTTTCAAAAGTTCATAAAGTAGACATATTGTATATGTGAATCAATATATAATTTTTATTTGGAATGTCCATTTTCCTTATAAGCAGAGAGCTTTAAATTAATTTTTTTCTTTTAATTTTCAATATTTTCCTCAAATTTTGGAATTTTCACTAAGAAATGATGAAAGTATCGGCGAAAATTTACCACTAACATAAAGTAGAATATGTCAAGAAAAAACTATCTCTGAATCAGAATGAAAAGTAAAAGCATCCCAGAGTTATTAATGCTGACAGTGGTCAGATATGCAAAAAATGCTCTAGTCCTTAAGGTGAAAATGGGCTTGGTCCTTAAGGGGTGTGGAAATCCTATCGCCCGACACCCAGGACAAGTAGTTTCGGGCGCCGGGCAGGTGAATTGTTCATAGATTTAGCCCTGTGTCGGGCAAGCAGGGACAGACAGACTTCCCCCTTATTTTTCTTTAATGCCGGTGTGAGACGCAGGAGCGGATGCAAGTCTGCACCTCACACCGGTGCTCAGGGTGTATGTAGGGGGCAGCGGCCCCCAGCTGACCGCGGAGCCCGAGATCGCACGTTTGCATTACATAATTAAGCCACACCCCCTTATCTACCCCTCCCGGAGGATGGAGGACGCAGCTCTACATTACACAAGAAGCAGTGGGAGAGCGAGGACGTACACAACTCGGTACACAGCTCCTCCCCTCCCCCGCACACAGCTCCTCCCCCCGCACACAGCTCCTCCCCTCCCCCTGCTCTGTCTCCACAGGACCTAATCCACCACAGGGAGGTTGCATGTTTGCACGGGGAAAACACAGAGCAGGGGGAGGAGGGGAGAGAGGACTTCCGGTGTGAGGTGAGATTTGCAAACCCATGTAACCTCACACCGGCGGTGTGACTACAGCTCTGATGTCCACTCATGGTCGGCTCAGGTGAGGAAGCCAAGAATGCAGGCGGCGGCAGGAAGGGTGGTTGTATATGTAGAGTGTGAGTGTATGTGTGATGTGTATGATGTCTGTCTATGTGTGATGTGTGTATGTAATGTATGATGTGTGTATGATGTCTGTATATGTGTGATGTGTGTATGTATGTGATGTATGATGTGGGGTGGACAGCGGTGGGTGTATGTATGATGTGTGCATATGTATGGTGTATATGTATGGTGTGAGTGTATGTGTGTTGTGTGTATGATGTCTGTCTGTGTGATGTGTGTATATAATGTATGATGTCCTGGGCAGCGGTGGGTGTATGTATGATGTGTGCATATGTATGGTGTATGTGAATGGTGTGTGTATGATGTATCTGTGATGTGTGTATGTAATGTATGATGTGGGGGGGCAGTGACGGGGGTGTGTGTGTATGTATGAGATGGGGGCAGTGGCTGGTGCATGTATGATGTGTATGCATGAATGTTTTGTATAGGGCTGGACTGTCACTGTATGATGTGTGCATATGTATGGTGTGTGTATGATGTATCTGTGATGTGTGTATGTAATGTATGATGTGGGGGGGGGCAGTGGCGGGGGTGTGTGTGTGTATGTATGATATGGGGGCAGTGGCTGGTGCATGTATGATGTGTATGCATGAATGTTTTGTATAGGGCCGGACTGTCACGTCGGGCATTAGGGCAGTGCCCAAGGGCCCGTATCTCGGGGGGGGGGGGGGGGCTGCTGCCGCCGCCAGTTGTGCCATCTGATTTTATTTATTTTTAGCGGCTTCTGGCCACCTGCACTGAATTGCACCCCCAGAATCCCACCCCCTTCATACTCGCCTGCCAACCAAGAGCCCCACAGATGCACGCAAACGCTCCCGAACCAAAACTACAACTTCCAGCATGTTACACCATAACCTGAACTGTAGAACTATAAAGTGCAACATGCTGGGAGTTGTAGTTTTGGTTCAGGTCAGCTGCAGAGGCATAGGCTGCATCAGGGCATGCTGGGTGTTGTAGTTACTAACTGCAATTCCCAGTATTCCTTGACACAGTCTATGCAGCTGACACGAAACAAAACTACCAGCATGTCACACAATAACCTTAACTGTACTACTATACAGTGCAACATGCTGCAACACCCACACAACCATAGACTGTATCAGGGCATGCTGGAAGTTGTAGTTATCTAGTAACTAAATGCAACTTCCAGCATTTTCTGACACAAAATGCACCACATAAACTGGAGAAGCAGAACACCCCCCAGTAACACATATGTCCCGATGAAGACTGAAAAATAGTGATTAAAATGTTTTAAAAAGTGTGTATATATGTGAATAAGCCCCTTTCCTAATAAAAGTTTCAAATTTTCTTTAAATAAAAATGATGTACAAAAATAAACATGTGGTATCTCTGCATGCTGAAATGTCCGTACTATTAAAAATATTATGTAAATTAAACCGTGCGGTGAACGGTGTAAATGTAAAAAAAATAGTCCAGAATTGCTCATTTTGTTTTATATAATTACAAATTTTTTATAAGGTGATCAAAAAGTTACATCTAGACTTTTCTGGGCTTGCCTCGGACGTAAAAGGAGATAGCTACAGCTCTTCCGCCGCTAATAGCCTGGCATGTTGCAATCGCCGTGGCCGCTATTAAACCATTAAATCACCACTGTCTAAGTTGACAGCAGTGTCTAAAGGGATCTTATATCCATCCCTGTTGGTCTAGTGGGGTGGATCGTACTATTTTGGTCAAAATTATTTTATCTACCAGGATTTTGTTTAGGAACAAGTGGATTGTGGTCCGCTTTAGTCCCTTGGACAAGTATTTTTTTTTTTTTTATTTCCACACCCCTGGGTTTAGTACCAGGACCCATATGCCCTTCAGGTTAAAACGGCTTTTTTTTTTTCTTAACAAGAAAAGCTTTTTCTGATTTAACCCCTTAACGACGAAGGACGTAAATCTACGTCCTGGTGATGTGGTACTTAATGCACCAGGACGTACATTTACGTCCTAAGCATAACCGCGGGCATCGGAGCGATGCCCGGATCATGCGCGGCAGGTCCCGGCTGTTGATCACAGCCAGGGACCCGCCGGTAATGGTGGATATCCGCGATCCCGCGGATGTCCACCATTAACCCCTCAGATGCCGTGATCAATACAAAGCGCGGCATCTGCAGCATCGCGGTCACTAAAATGGATTATCGGATCGGCCGCAGCGCTGCCGCGGTGATCCGATCATCCAGCACGGCAGCCGGAGGTCCCCTCACCTTGTTCCGCTGCCTTCCCGGCAGGATTAGCAATCGAATGATTGCTATAAATAGTCCCCAGTGGGGACTATTAAAGTGTAAAAATAAAAGTAAAAAAGTAAAGTAAAAAAAATTTGTAAAACCCCCTCCCCCAATAAAAACATAAATTGTCCCATTTTTCCTATTTCACCCCCAAAAAGTGTTAAAAAAAATATTTTATATACATATTTGGTATTGCCGCATGCGTAAATATCTGAACTATTAAAATAAAATGTTAATGATACCGTACGGTGAACGACAGGAACGTAAAAAATGTATAAATAAAAGTCCAAAATAGTTGCTTTTTTTATAACATTTTATTCCCAAAAAAATAATAAAAAATGTAATAAAATTTTTATATAATCAAGTATCAATAAAAAGTACAGATCACGGCATGTACCATACCCGTGCTTTCCGCGTGGTGTTATATGGCTTGAGGACTTGATCTGAGAGATCAACTCTCCCCATATACCGATTGTAGTCCAGAATACATTCGGGCTTGAGGACCGTTCCCACGGTGCCTCGCACAGGGACAGGGGTGCTGCCATTCCCATGAATAGTGGTCAGCATAAGGACATCCCTCTTATCCTTATACTTCACCAACAACAGGTTATCATGGGTCAGGGCATGGGACTCACCCTTGGGGATAGGCGTCTGGACCAAATTTAGAGGGAGGCCTCTTGGGTTCTTCCGCACGGTCCCACAAGCGGACGTGGATCTGGCGGAAAGGGATTTGAACAAGGGATGCTGGTATAAAAGTTATCCACATACACGTGGAAACCCTTATCCAGCAATGGGTGCAGAAGGTCCCAAACGAGTTTCCTGCTAACACCCAGAGTGGGGGTACATTCTGGGGGTTCAATACGGGAATCTCGTCCCTCATATACTCTAAACCTGCAAGTGTACCCGGAGGTACTCTCGCAAAGTTTATAGAGCTTCACGCCATACCGCACCCGCTTCGAGGGAATATACTGGCGGAAGATGAGTCTCCCCTTAAAACTGATGAGACTTATCTACCGAGAGGCCTCCATAAATGTTGCCCCAAAGTGATCGATGACCGACCTCACTTTGTAAAGCCAATCATAGGTGGGATCATCTCGGGGCGGACATGCCGCATTATCTGCATAATGCAGGCATTTCCGAATGGCCTTGAATCGCTTCCGTGTCATCGCCATACTGTAAAGTGGGGTCTAGTAGAGGACTTCCTCGCTCCAGTAATGACGAGCACTTGGTTTTTTGTCCAGGCCCATATGCAGCGTGAGGCCCCAAAATGCATCAATGGCGCGCCATTCATTGGACCTGGCCAAAACGAATCGGGGTGGTGGGCAATGAACTGCTGGGCATAAAAGTTCCTTTGCTTCACCATGTGATTGACCAGGCTGTCACTGAAAAAAAACTTTAAAAAGTCTAGATCAGTGAAGCCAGCATAGTCAATCCGGATTCCTGAGTCGCCAACAAACTCAGGAATCCGTGGCTGATAACCCTCTGGGGGGCTCCAGACAGGGTCACCGGAACGGGGCTACGGTGCACTTGTCTGGGGGGCCGGACTCCTATTACGAGCGGCATTGCCACTCGTACTAGTGTCGGCCACTGAGTCACTCTCATGGGGGGTGCGTGGCCTCGCCTGGCAGCGTCTCCGCCGCCGTACAGGGGACTCATCATCACTACTAGATGAGGAGGAGGGTGAGGAAGAACACAAAAAAGTAGGATCTTCCTCGTCCTCACTGGCAGATTCGGAATCGGAGGCTAAAAAAGCGTAAGCCTCCGCTGCCGAAAATGCCCGGCGGGCCATCGCCTTTTTTCTTCGGTGGCGGCGGGGGAGGAAAAGTTGTGTCTGGGGGGGGGGGGGATAGGGGGAAGTGTGTACTGTGTGGTGCTTGGTGTAAAAAGTGTATAACAGTAATAGAAAAAAAAAAGCTGCGGCCAAAAAAAAAGGGGTGGCAAACGCAGCTCCCTGAACCTCTAATAGGACCCGGGGTAAGGGATCAGACCCTAATAGGACCCTCGGGGACCTATTATGGGGTCAGGGGGGGATTTTTTTTTTATTAAAAAAAAAAAGGGGGGATGGCGCACGCAGCTCCCTGAACCCCAAATAGGACCCGGGGTCAGGGATCAGACCCTAATAGGACCCTGGAGGACCTGTTAGGGGGTTGGGGGGGGTACTATTTTTTTTTTCTTATTTACTCCTACCTGTCCCTGCAATCCGCTTTCCCTATTCTTAGGCTCCTGAGGGAGCTCCGGAGCTCCGAGGGGGGGATCCACGGCTTCTCCTCACTGCTGCACCCGCTGACTGAACGCAGCGAGCGGCTACAGCAGCGGGAAGGGACCGTTAACCCCTCCTCTGCCGCTCTGCTATTGGCTGGACGATCACCAGCCAATAGCAGCGTTGCTGGAGAGTTGACAGTATTGTCACCTCTCCCCAGCAACGGCAGGTGATTGGCGGTGTATCGTACACCGCTGATCACCATTTATTACTGGGTCATCTGGTCACAAGTGACCCGAATCGCCGAAGATAGCTTGCGTGATTTCGCAAGCGATCTCAGGCGATCGCCGACATGCGGGGGTCCCGGGACCCCCCTCGGCATTTGCACGGCATGCCTGCTGAAGGATATCGGCAGACATGCCGTTCTGATCTCTGCCCGGCGCGCGGCAGGGACCGGAAAACGCCAGGACGTCCTGGGTCCTTAAAGCCCAGGGTGCCAGGACGTCCCCGGACGTCCCTTAAGGGCTTAAGGACCAAACCCATTTTGGCTTTAAGGACCAGACCAATTTTATTTTTGCATTTTTGTTTTTTCCCCCTCGCCTTCTAAAAATCATAACTCTTTTATATTTTTATCCACAGATGAGTATGAGGGCTTGTCTTTTGCACGACCAGTTGTCCTTTGTAATGATATTACTCATTTTATCATAAAATGTATGGTGCAACAAAAAAATACTATTTGTGTGGTGAAATTGAAAAGAAAAACGGAACTTTGCAAATTTTGGAAAGTTTTGTTTTTAAGCCGTACAATTTACAGTAAAAATTGCATGTTTTCTTCTGTGGGTTAATACGATAAAAATGATACCCATGATTACTGACTTTTCTGTTATTATACCGCTTAAAAAAAATCTCAAACTTTTTAACCAAATTCGTTAACTTTTTTTTCAATGTTTCGTATAAGCAGTGGTATGAGGGCAATTTTTTTGTGCCGTGAGCCATATTTTTTATTGATACCACATTTGCGTATATAAATCTTTTAATACATATTTTTTATTACATTTTTTGGGAAATATGATGTGACAATTATGTATTTTTTTTTTCCTTTTACGCCGTTCACCATATAGGATCATTAACATTATATTTTAATAGTTTGGACATTTACGCTCGCGGCAATAACAAATATGTTTCATTTAGTTTTTTACGCTTTTGGGGGGTAAAATGGGACATTTTACCTTTTTATTGGTGAAGGGGGATTTTACTTTTTTTTACACTTTAATAGTCCCCTATGGGGACTATTTATAGCAATCACTTGATAGCTAATACTGTTCAGTGCTATGCGTAGGGCATAGCACTGATCAGTATTATCGGTCATCTACTGCTCTCGTCTGCTCGATCTCAGACCAGAGCAGAAGACCCCATGAGATGGCCGGAGGCAAGTGAGGGGACCTCTGGCCGCCATTACGGATGATTGGATCCCCGCCGCAGCGCTGCGAGCGATCCGATAATCCATAATAAGTGCCACACTGCCGCAGATGTCATCATCTGTATTGATCACGGCATCTAAGGGGGTTAATGGTGGACATCGGCACCATCGCTGATGTCCGCCATTACCGGTGGGTCACCGGCTGCTGATAGCAGCCAGGACCTGCCGCGCATGACACGACGTAAATGTATGTCATGGTGCGTTAAGTACCACCACACCATGACGTATATTTACATCTGATGTCAATAAAGGGTTAAAGGAGTACTGCAGTGAAGGCCAATTTACCCCCTATCCAAAGGATAAAAAATAAGGATCTGATCGCGGGGGTCCTAGCATGATCTGCTGCACAGTGCCCATTATTCATCTCTATGGTAGAGCTGGAGATAAAAATGTACATCGCTAGGGTATCTCCAGCTCTCTCATAAAGACGAGGAGAGTAAGTACACCAAGCAGGAGATCGTGGGGGGGTCCTAGCGGTAGGACCCTACGTGAACTGACACATCCTCTATCCAAAGGAATACATTTTTCTTCACTGCAGTACCCTTTTAAGCAGCTGCTCAGTGTCCTTAGTGTGAAAGAGTTTTGCCCTCCCAGATGGACCTGCATGATTATTCCCACCCCCCCACCCCCTTTTTTTTTTTTTTTTGTGAGTGCCTCTTCACCTAATGATAGCATGTGCAGAGGATTATTCAGTCTTGTTATCAATACAGGACTTGCAGAGTGACTTTAGTTATAAGGCAGCTAAAAGTGTTTTACACACAAGGCATGATTTATGATCTAAATAGATTTCATTGGTTAAGACCAATTCACCACGAAAACCCCGAAAATCCCCATGGTACAGGGCTAGAGGACTTGTAACCACCTCCATTTCTGTGTCCCGCCTCCAACATGTTGTGCAGAATCAAGCTTAACCGGTTTACATTCCACAGGCTCTTGGGACCCTAAGCCTACCAGGACACCATCTCCCCTTTTGAAATTGGCATTAGGCCACAACTGAATTGATGTAGTGCAGGGTCTCTAGTGACAGGATCTTCCACATACAGTGGAAACTGTCTCAGCTCGCTGAGTACCCCAGACAAGCATAAAATCCCCCCCAGAAGACCTGAGGACAGGGCGGTTTCCTGTTCTGTGGTGGAAGGTGCTGTAGGGGAGCTGTCATGGGTGAAGGGGCAAAAATCTTTCCTGCAATTCATCTGTTCTTCACCAATTTCAATAGCGTTAAATTTAATTTAATTTAGTAGATGTTTAAAATTACTGAACCAGAACACATTATGCTTAGCATTATTGATTAATTTTGTTAAGTAATTTGAGCTTACAAGACATATATCAAGTTTAGCTCTTAGGAAAAGTGCTGAACTAAGATAAACATCAATTAGTCACAGTACAATACATTGTTATATTTACAAGAACACTGCTTACTGTAAAATGCTGTGTGCACTTCATTGATATTGTAGCTTGAGCTGTTATATATAAACAAAGTAAGGAGGCGTATTCGCATACTCAGCTTTTTTATACATCACAACAGAACAGTGTTAGCTAAATTAATATGTCTTTAAAAAAATAGTGTAATTTGTTATGCTTGTATTGAAATGCAAGGCAAAACAAGGATGAAAACAAAAGTACCTTGTACAAAAAAAAACATGTTCTGAAATGTTCTGATGAAATCTAAATCATTATTTTTTTTTTTTTTTTGTGATGACCTTTTGCTGAGTTTTAAGACTTTAACTGGTTCAGGCATAGAGTGAATAACTTCCTTGTAGTGTTGTTTCATACAGGCACCTGATTCCAAACAGAGATAAGTTCAGTTACTGTTTTTGTTAAGGTCCTTTTTTATTTCTGACTTTAGTACTACCCATGAGTTCCTAATGGATTGAAGTCTCCTGTCCTTGTAAATCCCTTCTTTTGTACCTAGTCACACAGCTGAGGGATCAAACGTTGTTCTGGTACGGATTTATACTGCTGCTGCTGCTTCATTCTACCCTGAACAGTGAAGAGCCTGCCTGTCCCGAAGATTGTCATAAGGTTCCATACCTTTTTGTACTTGCGGCTCAGAACACTTGATAATTCTCTCATCACCTAAAACAATCTGAGCATCAAGCATGATCTTTAGAAGTAACCAAACATATGCAAATACATGCATATTTTTAAGCAAATCAAATACTACATGCTAATGAAAGACAAGTGTTTTTGCCTTAATTTGTTTAGTCAGTTTCTGGTTCTTCAAAGGTTCTCCAACATTCCCAGATCAAAATAGTCATCCTGAATATTGAGGATCCTAAAGAGTCTAAATCAGTTCAAGATACCCTTTTTTTTTTTTTTTTTTTATTTATTTTTTTTTCAAGGTGTTGCTCCCTAGATGTACATTCACAGTAAATAAAAATTGTAGAAAGACACTAATAGAAAAAAAAGGTTTGTCTTAGAAGAGAATTCTGTGTGTTGGCATAGAGCTCCGGTAGTTGGTGCATCAGTGGCCAAAATGAGAAGGAAATCCTTCTTGCCCTTTTGAGATTTCTCCCAGATGCTTTGAATCACAAGCTATTTCAGCAACATAAGCGTCGAGATCCTTGACCCTTAAAGGGTTACTCCGCCCCTAGACATAATATCCTTTTGATAGGGGATAAGATGTCTGATCACAGGGACCCCGCTGCTAGGACCCCCCGCGATCTCCCTGCAGCACCAGGCATTCGCTTAGAACACTGGCTATGGCACCAGAGGCTTGACGTCACGACCACACCCCCTTGTGACTTAATGCCACACCCCCTCAATGCAAGTCTATTGGAGGCCATGCCCCCTTCCATAGCCTTGCATTGAGAGGGAGGGCATGACATCACAAGCTTTCGGTGCCACATCGCTAGTCATCTGGCACGGAGCAAAGTTCGCTCCATGCAACGGATGACTGGGGGTGCCACAGCAAAGATCGCAGGGGGTCCCAGCGGTGGAACCCCCACAATCAGACATTTTATCCCCTGTCCTTTGGATAGGGGATAAAATGTCTAAGGGCAGCGTACCCCTTTAATGATGCCGCCTGTTTTTACCTTTTTAAGGGTGTGTTCACATGCTGTGAGTTATGCTACCATTGATTTGAATGGGTCCACAGACAGTCCGCAATAGTGTCAGATTTGCGGACTGTCTGTGGACCCATTTAAATCCATGGTAGCGTAACTGGCAGCGAGTTTCACAGTGGGAAACTCTCTACTACTGTGTGAACGCACCCTAAAGGGGTTATCCAGGAATAGAAAAACACAGGGAACTTCTTTCCAAAACCGCTCCCTGTCTGTCTCCAGGTTGGGTGTGGTATTACAACTTTGCTCCATTCACTTCCATGGAACTGAGCTGCAGAAGAACACCCAACATGGAGACAGACACCAAGCGGTTTTGGAAATAAATTACTGATGTTATTCTATTCATGCATAGCCCCTTTAATGACCAAGCCCAATTATTGAAATCTGACATGTATATGTTTGTCGTAATAACTTTTACTTAGGGAGGCTATTCTGAGATTGTTTATTCGTGACATATTGTACTTTATATTTGTGGTAAATGTTTAATTCATGCAGCATTTTTTGTGAAAATCTCCAAAATACAGTGAAAATAGGAAAATGAATACACACATTGACATCATTTTTATGGCATTCACTGTATGGTAAAAGCTATGCTTAAAAAATCATTTTAATTTATTTCCATTTCTTCACAATATCATTTTTGTGTGTTGTCATGTTCTGACAGCCATAACTTTTTTTATTTTCCGTCCAACCGCATTGTCTAAGGGCTTATTTTTTGCGGGGCAAGCTGTACATTTATATTGGTACCATTTTTGCAATTCATGCTACCTTTTTGATCTTTTTTAGTTTCACGTTTTGATTAGCGTTTTTGTGTTTTTTGGTTTTTTTACGGCATTCACTATGCGGGATAAATACCCTTATTGTTTTATTGTAGAAGTCATTACGGACATGGTGATAACTATTATGTATATGTTTGGGCGTTTTTTTTTTCTTGGCGGGGGGGAGCAGGTGAGGGGGGTCATAATACAGAGTTTGTATTGGGAAAGGGCCATTTTTTTACACACTATTAATTTATTGAAAAAGCTTTCATTTGTATGTTTTTCTCTTGTACTTGGCAACCAACGGGCTCCCGCGATTGCATTGTGGGGTTGCAGTTGCAGTTGGTCAACGGTATCTATAGGGTTAATGCTGCCGAGACGGACATGATCTCTGTCTCTGCAGCAGCAGCAGGATCGCCAGCCAGGTCCCACTGGTGATCTCCTGCAGCGCATTGGCTGTCCAGGTTATAGTTGGCACAATTGGACGTATGCATTTGTCCTAACATGTTAGCAACTGGGTCGTATGCAATGCATACTACACCCTAGAGCGTGAAGGGGTTAAGAGCTTGGCTAATTCAGCTACTGGCCCACATTGCTTATTATTCTCCCAAGTGAGAAACTATTATGTCGGCCTTATCTAAAGCTGCAAACTTGCTACCCAACGCTTTTGTCAATTATCTAAAACTTTAATCTGGAGCATCTTCTCTTTCTAATTCCACTAGAAGGGGGTAATAATTGAGATCTTGGAGGCGCTTATTTTGAATGGAAGCTTTTGGCAATCCATGTAAAGTAAATGTCCTTTTTGGCCTATTGGAAAAAGCTTTGGATAAAAAAGTGTTCTATACTACTGCTTAGTGAAGACTTGTCCTTTTATAAAACCAGACTTGCTAGGAGACCAAATCAGGGTTTTAAAGAAAACGAAAGATTTAAGTTTACCAAAAAGCAAAAGGCTTTATCTTTAATTTAATCTCTGATCCGATTCCCAGGGTAGAGACTAACAGTGACAGTTATGGGAGGGAGGTGGTCCCCTGTCTCAAATTGCCCAGGCTTGGAATTTTTGACTAAGGGCTTGAACTCCAAAGGAATTAAACACCATGGGGGAGATTTATCAAAACCTTTCCGGAGGAAAAGTTGCTCAGTTGCACATAGCAACTAATCAGATCACTTTTTTCATTTTTGAAAAGGCCTCTGCAAAATGAAAGAAGCGATCTGATTGGTTGCTATGGGCAACTCAGCAACTTTTCCTCTGGACAGGTTTTAATAAATGTCAGAAGATGCCTTTCCGGGGCATGGAGATTCCAGATCCCAGACTCTGCTGAAAAAATTATGTTGATTCTTTTGGCGGAATCCACTAAGAAATGCATTGCAGTCCATGGCTTGATGTGCCATCGCCAGCTACAGATTGATATTCCAAGTGGACATTCCAAGTCAGACCATCATGCTTTATGTGTGAAAAAACTAGTTTTGAGTAATGCTTTGGACAGTGGATTTAATTCCTGTGGCTATAAGTAAAGAAACCTTTTTATACCAGAGGATTTGTTTCCAATTTTATTCCACACAATTCCCTCATTACCTGAGTAATTACAAATACAATTTTGCTGAAACAAAGTACAAAAAAGTTAGAAGAAAGTCTTGGTATGGGTTAAGGACCAGTGGCCTTTCCATTCTTAATTAACTCTGGTTAAATGATTATTTACTTTCTTTTTTATGTACTTCTGAATTGTATAGTTTGCTTCACTTCTACTTATTAATTATATAATTGATTTTGTCTAAACTGCAATACTTACCTTTGCCTTTCTTGATGGCCCAATTAAAAAGGTCCAAAGGTGTTCCATTTATCCTGTGAAATGTTTGTTAATACAAGATAAGTTAATACATTTTTAGGGAAATTCTTTAGATATATATATTTTTTTTTTGTATTTTGTACCCAAGTTGTTAAATCTTGTTTATTACACCACGGGAAAGGCTATTTGAGCTGAAGTGTTGCATGGTGTAATAAAAGGGAACATTGACATGGATTACTGCCTTCTTCCAATTGTTTCTGCATGTATTAAAGAATGGGGACCAGGTCTGATGAGTTGTGCACCAGTTTTCCAAATGTGTTTTTATAAGGATTAAGAAGATTTTAAGAACTTTTTTGTGTTTTATCTTAAATGTATTTTATTTTTATTATTATTTTTTTTTGTTAAACATAGAGGCCTAAGGTGACCAAATGAGCTAGTTCAACAAAGGTGCTTTTGGTTTTATTTTTTATTTTTTTATTTTTATTTTTTTTGTGTATCAATGACAGAATTACTTTTTGGCATCCACAAAGGGGGCTCTCCACTTTGGACAATCCCCACTTGTTAGAAGGGTTACTTTACCATAGGCTTATTATGTAGAAGCTCCCCCAGTAATTAACTTGGAATTGGGGTGTATGACAAAGATCATGTTATAATCAAAATTTTTGTGCAGAATTTTGGGTAAAAAATATTTGTGCTCTATTTCACTTTGTTTATTTTTCATAACATGGGGCACTATATGATAGAACACGCAAATTTGAACAGGGTTGTGTGTTTTACAAATTTATTAATTTTCAAAAATCAACTGGTGCCAGAAAGTTAGATTTGCAAATTACTTATATTAAAAAGCCTAATCCTTCAGTACTTAACTTCCTGTGGAGCATACAACAGCTATTTTATTTTTTGAATTTCCTTTGTCTGACCACAGTGCACTCTGCTGACACCTTTTTAGGAACTGTCCAGAGCAGGAGAGGTTTGCTATGGGGAATTGCTCTTACTCTGGACAGTTCCTAAAATGGACAGATGTGTCAGCAGAGAGCACTGGTCAGACAGAAAGGAAA
Source organism: Hyla sarda (assembly GCF_029499605.1). Classification (NCBI taxonomy): domain Eukaryota; kingdom Metazoa; phylum Chordata; class Amphibia; order Anura; family Hylidae; genus Hyla; species Hyla sarda. The sequence goes on along the minus strand of NC_079191.1, from coordinate 197,859,619 downwards.
TTAAAAAAGAAAATAACTTCCTGAGGAGCATACAACAGCTAATAAGTACTGGAAGGATTAGGACTTTTAAACAGAAGTAATTTATAAATCTGTTAACTTTCTGGTCACCAGTTGATTAAAAAAAAAAAATTCCAGTGGAGTACCCCTTTAGGTCCCCAGCCGGATCAGGAGAATTTCAAAACGAGTTGCTGTTGTTTCTCTGCTGGACTGGTTCCATTTTGTTAAAAAGCCACCATAACCCACAAAAAAAGATTTTCAGATGCCCTTCTGCTGAAATCCTATGTGATCAGCTTTAATCTGTAGGGGAAACCTGGCACCAGGTTTTAACCCCTTAAGGACCCAGCCATTTTACACCTCAGGACCCGGCCATTTTTTCCACATCTGACCACTGTCACTTTAAACATTAATAACTCTGGAATGCTTTTAGTTATCATTCTGATTCCGAGATTGTTTTTTCGTGACATATTCTACTTTAACTTAGTGGTAACATTTTTTGGTAACTTGCATCCTTTCTTGGTGAAAAATCCCAAAATTTGATGAAAAATTTGAACATTTTGCATTTTTCTAACTTTGAAGCTCTCTGCTTGTAAGGAAAATGGATATTCCAAATATTATTTTTTTTTTATTCACATATACAATATGTCTACTTTATGTTTGCATCATAAAATTTACGTGTTTTTACTTTTGGAAGACACCAGAGGGCTTCAAAGTTCAGCAGCAATTTTCCAATTTTTCACAAAATTTCCAAAGTCACAATTTTTCAGGGACCAATTCAGGTTTGAAGTGGATTTGAAGGGTCTTCATCTTAGAAATGCCCCACAAATGACCCCATTATAAAAACTACACCCGCTAAAGTATTCAAAATGACATTCAGTCAGCATTTTAACCCTTTAGGTGTTTCACAGGAATAGCAGCAAAGTGAAGGAGAAAATTCACAATCTTCATTTTTTACACTCGCATGTTCTTGTAGACCCAATTTTTGAATTTTTACAAGGGGTAAAAGGAGAAAATGTATACTTGTATTTGTAGCCCAATTTCTCTCGAGTAAGCACATACCTCATATGTCTATGTAAAGTGTTCGGCGGGCGCAGTAGAGGGCTCAGAAGCGAAGGAGCGACAAGGGGATTTTGGAGAGTACGTTTTTCTGAAATGGTTTTTGGGGGGCATATTGCATTTAGGAAGCCCCTATGGTGCCAGAACAACAAAATAACCCCACATGCCATACCATTTTGGAAACTAGACCCCTTAAGGAACGTAACAAGGAATTAAGTGAGCCTTAATACCCCACAGGGGTTTCACGACTTTTCCATATGTAATTTTTTTTTTTTTCACTAAAATGTGTGTTTCCCCCCAAATTTCACATTTTTGCAAGGGTTAATAGCAGTAAATACCCCACAAAATTTGTAACCCCATCTCTTCTGAGTATGGAGGTACCCCATAAGTTCCCCTTAAGTGCACTACGGGCGAACTACAATGCTCAGAAGAGAAGGAGTAATATTTGGCTTTTTGAGAGCAAATTTTGCTAGGGGGGCATGTCGCATTTAGGAAGCCCCTATGGTGCCAGAACAACAAAATAACCCCACATGGCATACCATTTTGGAAACTAGACCCCTTGAGGAACGTGACAAGGAATTAAGTGAGCCTTAATACCCCACAGGGGTTTCACAACTTTTCCATATGTAAATTTTTTTTATTTTTTTTTCACTAAAATGTGTGTTTCCCCCCAAATTTCACATTTATGCAAGGGTTAATAGCAGTAAATACCCCCCAAAATTTGTAACCCCATCTCTTCTGAGTATGGAGGTACCCCATAAGTGGACGTCAAGTGCAGTGCAGGAGTGCCACAATGCTCAGAAGAGAAGGAGTCACATTTGCAAACTTTGCTGAAATGGGGGGGGGGGGGGGGACATGTCGCATATGGGAAGCCCCTATGGTGCCAGGACAGCAAAAAAAAAACACATGGCATCACATTTTGGAAACTAGACCCCTTGAGGAACGTAACTAGGGGTAAAGTAAGCCTTAATACCCCACAGGGGTTTCACGACTTTTGCATATGTAAAATAAAAAAATAAAAATTTTCCCCCAAATTTTTTATTTTTACAAGGGTTAATAGCAGAAAAGACACCCCAAAATTTGTAATTACATTTCTTTGGAATAAGGACATACCTTAATTTTTTATGATTTTTGCTCCGCGGGTGCACACCAGGTCTTGGAGTGGGAAGTCAGTCAGGGGCCTTGAGCTTATTATAGCAGCCAGGATGTGGGATCCCACCTCAAGGAGCATTAATGGGGGGGAGCACTGAGCCCTAAAATAGGGGAACAACGGGCCGTAACTGGGGTAGACAGGTGGGGTACAGAGACCCGTAATATGGGGTACAGTGGGCCAGAAAACTATAAATCATAAAATAATAAAACGGGATATGTTCCCAGATTGATGACCCAGAGCATAGCCAAAACTAAAAAAAATATGCTCTGAGTCATCATTCTGGGAATGTGATGTGTGTGGCCATCCCTAACCTGTTGCCTCAACCCCGCTCAGGTGGAGAGAGAGCGCTGCGCATTTGAGGCAACATAAAAAGTCCCCGATGATAGTGACTCAGTGACCTATGACCCATTTTTGAAAAAATACCCCCAGAGGTCTTATCAGGTTTTTTTTTCCAGTTTTTTTGGGGCAATTTAGTGATTTATGGGGGTTATATTTTGGAATGTACTCTGGACTTGGTACATTGGTCAAATTATGGAAAATTAACATGAAAAGGGAAAATTTAGGGCTCCATGGAAGTGTGATACTCCCTGAAGCAGCCTATGCAGAGGCCCGGATTATCTGGGCAAGTGTCACATTGGTACCTGGTGTCCCTCCGAATCCCCCTCCTGTAACACACTCTGCATTTTTTCTGGGATCGCCCCTTCTTTCCACTGTGGGGGATCTCACCTGGAAAGTGTTGGCCTGGGACGATCCTGGCGCCTATAACTCCAGACCCTTGGGAAGTCCGGCCTGCTCTTTCCCGGTCAGCAAAGATCAGGAACCTTAGGACTTCTTCTTGGTACTGAAGGAATGTCCCCGTGTTGCCAGCGTACTGGGATAGTACAAAAGCGTTGTACATGGCAACCTGTACCAAGTAGACCGCAACTTTTTTGTACCATGCCCGTGTTTTCCGCATGGCGTTATATGGCTTGAGGACTTGATCAGAGAGATCAACTCCCCCCATATACCGATTGTAGTCCAGAATACAATCGGGCTTGAGGACCGGTCCCGCGGTACCTCGCACAGATACAGGGGTGCTGCCATTCCCATGAATAGTGGTGAGTATAAGGACATCCCTCTTATCCTTATACCTGACCAACAACAGGTTATCATGGGTCAGGGCACGGGACTCACCCTTGGGGATAGGCGTCTTAACAAAATTTAGAGGGAGGCCTCTCTGATTCTTCCGCACGGTCCCACAAGCGGACGTGGATCTGGCAGAAAGGGATTTGAACAGAGGGATGCTGGTATAAAAGTTGTCCACGTATACGTGGAAACCCTTATCCAGCAATGGGTGCATAAGGTCCCAAACGATTTTCCCGCTAACACCCAGAGTGGGGGAACAATCTGGGGGTTCAATACGGGAATCTCGTCCCTCATATACTCTAAACCTGCAAGTGTACCCGGAGGTCCTCTCGCAGAGTTTATAGAGCTTCACGCCATACCGCGCCCGCTTTGAGGGAATATACTGGCGGAAGATGAGTCTCCCCTTAAAACTGATGAGAGACTCATCTACCGAGAGGTCCCTGAGCGGTACGTAGGCCTCCAAAAATTTGGCCTCAAAGTGATCGATGACCGGCCTCACTTTGTAAAGCCGGTCATGGGCGGGATCACCTCGGGGCGGACATGCCTCATTATCTGCATAATGCAGGCATTTCCGAATCGCCTCGTACCGCTTCCGTGTCATCGCCATACTGTAAAGAGGGGTCTGGTAGAGGACGTCCCCGCTCCAGTAATGACGGACACTTGGTTTTTTGTCCAGGCCCATATGCAGCGTGAGGCCCCAAAATGTCCTCATTTCCGCTGCATCAATGGCGCGCCATTCATTGGACCTGGCCAAAAAGGAATCGGGATGGTGGACAATGAACTGCTGGGCATACAAGTTCGTTTGCTCCACCATTAGATTGACCAGGCTGTCACTGAAAAAAAACGTAAAAAAGTCCAGATCAGTGAACCCAGCCGTGTCAATCCGGATTCCTGAGTCGCCAACATACTCAGCCAACATAATCCGTGGCTGATAATCCTCTGGGGTGCCCCAGACAGGGTCAGCGGAAGGGGGCTCCGCTGCACTTGTCTGGGGGGCCAGACTCCTATTACGAGCGGCATTGCCACTCGTACTAGTGTCGGCGACTGGGTCACTCTCATGGGGGGTGCGTGGCCTCGCCTGGCGGCGTCTCCGCCGCCGTACAGGGGACTCATCATCACTACTTGATGATGAGGAAGGCGATGAAGAACACAAAAAAGTTGGATCTTCATCATCCTCACTGGCAGATTCGGAGTCGGAGGCTAGAAAAGCGTAAGCCTCCGCTACCGAAAATGCCCGGCGGGCCATCGCCTTTTTTCTACGTTGGCGGGAGGGAGGGGGTGTGTGCGGGGGTGGGGAGGGGAAGTATGTACTGTGTGGTGCTTGGTGTAAAAAGTGTAATAACAGTAATATGAAAAAAAAGCTGTGGCCAAAAAAAAAAAAAAAAAAAATGGGGTGGCGCACGAAGCTCCCTGAACCCCTAATAGGACCCGGGGTAAGGGATCAGACCCTAATAGGACCCTGGGGGACATTTTAGGGGGGAGGGGGGGGGGGTTCCTTTTTTTAACTTTTTTTTAAACTTTTATTACACTTTATTAATTATTTGCTCCTACCTGTCCCTGCACTCAGCTTTCCCTATTCTACGGCTCCGGAGCTCTGAGGGGGGGATCAACGGTCCTCTTCCTGCTGCTGTACCCGCTGACTGAACGAAAACAGCGGGTCCAGCAGCGGGAAGGGACCGTTAACCCCTCCTCTGCTGCGCTGCTATTGGCCGGACGATCGCCGGCCAATAGCAGCGTTGCTGGGGCGGTGACAGTATTGTCACCGCTCCCCAGCAACTGCAGGTGATTGGCAGAGTAATTGTACACCGCCGATCACCATTTATTTCCAGGTCATCGGGTCACAAGTGACCCGAATGACCCGAATCGCCGAAGATCGCTTGCGTGATTTCCCGGGACCCCCCTCGGCATTTGCACGGCATGCCTGCTGAAGGATATCAGCAGACATGCAGTTCCGATCTCTGCCCGGCGCACGGCAGGGATCGGAAATCGCCAGGACGTACGGGGACGTCCTGGGTCCTTAAAGCCCAGGGTGCGATGACGTCCCCGTACGTCCTGGGTCCTTAAGAGGTTAAAATACATGGGAGTGCTGCTACAGAAGATATGAAATATTAATGCTCAATTAAATCAAGGCATTGTCTGTCTACTGCATGAATATATTGAAACTTCCAGAGTGGCAGAAAAAGTGTGCATTCACACCATGTATTGAGCCTCCTGCGGTCATATCTGATGTCAGAATTTCAAAACCAGCTGCCGCCATATCTCTGTCAGACCTGTGCCAGTCCCTATTCCATTCCATATGTCGCACAGGCAGCTGACTCTGCTTGGGTCATTTTCTGACCATATCTGGCTTTTGGCTACAGAGTGGCCTTCCCATTTAAATCTTTTCCTTAGTTTGTTCTTTACCTGAACCTTACTCTTCTTTATTTATAAGTTAGTTATGTTGTTGCACTTGGTTAAACAGAACTGTATACAGTTTTAATTGCTTTTACATGTAACATTAATCAGAAAGAATTTTGTTAATAATATATTACTCTGTGTACAGTATGCAAGTGTAATTTTCTTTTTTACAAACGAGTCAAGATCAGTTAATTACCTTTTACTTAAAAAGGGGATGGATGTTGGGTATTCTTTATGTAGTATTTTAAAATTCTTAATTTCAAAATATGTAGCAAGGGAAATGTGAAAAAGTAAGGTTTTCACAAAGCAATTCACTTAAAGCAATAGATTAATGTAATCTCCTCAATTCAGTCTTATGGGGAAATAAGCGAGAAAATACTAAATCATAGCTCTGGTGATAATTGTTAAAGTTTTCCACAGATAGAATCTGATTTGTTAAATGTTTGTACAAAAAGTCAAGAGTTTAATATTTTTGAGAAAATTATTGTACCTATTATTTTTTTTAAACATAATTGATAAATTTATATACATATATATTAGGGCTGCACGATTTGGGAAAAATCTGCAAATGCGACTATGGGTTTAAATATTGCGATATCGATATTCGATTGCGATATAATAAACAAGTTGTGAAAATCACCCTATTTTTAATGTCCAATCCCTCTATTTCATATAGCCAACCTCCCAAATTTCATGTTCATTGGCTGAACATAAAATGAAGGGGATTGGATATGACATTGGGAGAAATGAACTTTATTCCTCCTCCACATTTCACTCCTATACTGTCGAGCCGGCATTCCACCGTATGGACCAATCAGCTAATACTATCAAGCCAGCATTAATCATACTGACCAATCAGCTAAACTTCAGGAGAGCGGTGTAAACATACGGCACAGCGAATCAGTGTCTGCCTTAGGCGGACCAATGACCATTCAGCCATGTGCCTCATATAAACAAATTACTACCAATCCGTCTCCTTCGCCGTACGAATGAAGAGTAGCCATTCCCCTTACACACAGTGTAAATATACGGCACAGTCAACCAGCATCTACTTCATGAACCAATCACAATCCACTCACGTACTCCATGTAAATCATCACCAATACGCGTCCTTGCCGTACGAACTAATAGAAACAGATCTCTTCATTTTATCAGAGCCAGATACAAGAAACAAGACTGATATACAGTATCGGATGACAACAGTCCACTGAATAAATAAATATTTGACACCTGTCTGCCCGAAGCATGGAAAGCGCTAAGATGACACCTATCCTGATTATACAAAAACAGCGCCTAGGATCCCACATCTGAACAAAAGAAACATGTACAAATTACAAACTTAAAATAACATCCCACACAAGTTCTTTTTAACAGTTCTTTAATACTTCTTTCATGACATTTCTTGTTTTATTAAAAGCTTTTATCATGAAATGTCATACTGAATACCATATATACTCGAGTATAAGCTGACCCGAATATAAGCCGAGGCCCCTAATTTCACCCCAAAATCCCAGGAAAAGTTATTGACTCGAGTATAAGCCTAGGGTGGGAAATACATCATCCCCCCCCTGTCATCATCTAGACCCCCATCATCATCCAGACCCCCATCATCACCCTGTCATCAGCCCCCCTTCATCATCACCGCCTGTCATCATTCCACACCCCCCCTTCATCATCCCCTTGTCATCATCCCCTTGTCATCATCCCACACACCCCCTTGTCATCATCCCCTTGTCATCATCCCACACACCCCCTTGTCATCATCCCCTTGTCATCATCCTCTTGTCATCATCCCCTTGTCATCATCCCCACCCCCTTCATCATCCTCTTGTCATCATCCTCTTGTGAACTCTCTGCCCTCAGTGGTCTTCAACCTGCGGATCTCCAGAAGTTTCAAAACTACAACTCCCTGCAAGCCTGGGCAGCCATCGGCTGTCCGGGCTTGCTGGGAGTTGTAGTTTTGAAACCTCTGGAGGTCCGCAGGTTGAAGATCACTGCGGCCTTCGACATCATCCAGCCCCCTCTCACCCCCTTTAGTTCTGTACTCACCTCCGCTCGGCACTGGTCCGGTGCTGCAGGACTGTCCGGTGGGGAGGTTGTCCGGTGGGATAGTGGTTCCGGGCTGCTATCTTCACCAGAGGCGCCTCGGAATAGAGGCGTTGCCTTGACGATGACGCAGAGGGACGTTTATAATGAACGTACCTCTGAGTCGTCGTCAAGGCAACGTGACTATTCTGGGGCCGGGCCCGAAGCGCGGAGAAGAGGCGCCCCCGGTGAAGATAGCAGCCCGAAACCACTATCCCACCGGACGACCTCCCCACCGGACAGTCCTGCACCATCGGACCAGCGCCGAGCGGAGGTGAGTACAGAACTAAAGGGGGTGAGAGGGGGCTGGATGATGTCGAAGGCCGCAGTGGTCTTCAACCTGCGGACCTCCAGAGGTTTCAAAACTACAACTCCCAGCAAGGCCGTACAGCCGATGGCTGCCCGGGCTTGCTGGGAGTTGTAGTTTTGAAACCTCTGGAGGTCCGCAGGTTGAAGACCATTGAGGGCGGAGAGTTCACTCGAGTATAAGCCGAGGGGGGGTGTTTTCAGCACGAAAAATCGTGCTGAAAAACTCTGCTTATACTAGAGTATATACGGTATCTCCGCCAGTATACCTTTTCCGGTTTTGGAATTACGTCACTGACTTTCCCTTTCGTGTATCTTTTTAAATTATTGTATGTATAAAAGCAATGAGGTTGAATTTGTGTACATGACCTGACGAAGCGAGGGACCCCTCGCGAAACGCGTAGTATTTCAAGTTGAATAAAGAAAAGAAACAAAATACCTACACAAGAAACAAATGAACTACAGAATATATACAGTTTGGAACATTTAACCCACTGTAAACGCACGGCACTGCAGCAAATAACTTCACGCACAGCGCTGTACATTTACAGTGACGAGCGCAGAAACAGTGCTCACTACATAGCAGGTAAGCTCTGGTTCACCGATAATGGCAGACATCAGCGAAATGCGTAGTCTTTCAAGTTGAATAAAGAAAATAAGTAGTCACAATATACTAGGACACAGGACCACCGCACCCAGGCACCCAGACCTGCATCCATCTTTTTCCTGCCGGACCAGAGACCCTGATGACCAGATCCAGCACAAGCTTATGGCTAAGCCCTTCTAAGGCCGGTAGGGCTTAGCCATAATTTTAACAATACAGTCTAATGGTTATCTTATTAAAGTTTGCTTTCACTTACATAGTACTAAAATATTACATAGTTAGTATGGTTGAAAAAAGACATACGTCCATCAAGTTCAACCAGGGAATTGAAGGGTAGGGGTGTAAGGGGATAAGGGGAAGGTATGTTGTTTTATAATTCTGCATAAGCATTAATGTTGTTTTGTTCCAGGAATGTATCCAACCCTGTTTAAAGCTATTAATTGTTCCTGCTGTGACCAGTTCCTGAGGTAGTCTGTCCCATTAATTTGTGTCGCCCCTTTTAGACTAAACCTTTTCTTCTCCAGACAGAGGGAGTACCCCCTCGTCCTTTTTTTTTGCGGGGGGGGGGGGGTTAAACCTGGAACAGTTTTTCTCCATATTTTTTGTATGGGCCATTAATATACTTATATACATTTATCATGTCCCCCCTTAAACGTCTCTTCTCAAGACTAAACAATTGTAACTCCTTTAATTGTTCCTCATAGCTAAAATGTTCCATGCCCCATATTAGTTTAGTCGCACGTCTCTGCACCCTTTCCAGCTCCGCAGTGTCCCTTTTATGGACTGGCGACCAAAACTGAACAGCATATTCCAGGTGAGGCCGTACCAATGCTTTATAAAGGGGGAGTATTATGTCCCTTGAGTCCATGCCTCTTTTGATACATGACAATATTCTGCTGGCTTTGGAAGCAGCAGCCTGACATTGCATGCTATTCTGAAGTCTGTGATCTAAAAGTACACCCAGATCCTTTTCTACCAGTGACTCTGCCAGTTTTATCCCCCCTAAGATATATGACGCATGCATGTTATTTGTACCCAGATGCATAACTTTACATTTATCCACAATGAACCTCATTTGCCAAGTGGATGCCCAGACACTTTCCAAGTCATTCCAAGTCATCTTGTAACTTATGCACATCCTCTATAGACTATACTGTGCTACAAAGCTTGGTGTCATCTGCAAAGATAGAAATAGAGCTGTTAATACCATCCTCTATATCATTGATAAATAAATTAAACAACAGCGGGCCCAGTACAGAACCTTGGGGTACACCACTAATAACCGTGGACCAATCAGAGTACGAATTATTGACATCACTCTCTGGGTACGATCCATGACCCAGTGTTCAATCCAGTTACAAACTAAAGTTTCCAAACCCAAAGACCTTAACTTACCTGTCAGACGACTATGAGGGACAGTATCAAATGCTTTAGCAAAATCCAGAAACACTATATCCACAGCTATTCCTCTGTCAAGGCTTCTACTCACATCTTCATAAAAGCCAATTAGATTGGTTTGACAACTTCTATCCTTAGTAAACCCATGCTGGTTATCACTTATAATACTTTTATCCCCTATGTATTCCTGTATGTAATCCCTTATAAGTCCTTCAAACAATTTACCCACAATGCACGTTAAACTTACCGGTCTATAATTGCCTGGCGAAGACCTAGAGCCCTTCTTGAAGATTGGTACCACATTCGCCTTGCGCCAGTCCCTTGGCACAATACCAGACACCAGAGAATCTCTAAATATCATGAACAAGGGTACAGATATTACATAGTTACATAGTACGGTCGAAAAAAGACATATGTCCATCAAGTTCAACCAGGGAATTAAGGGGTAGGGGTGTGGCGCGATATTGGGGAAGGGATGAGATTTTATATTTCTTCATAAGCATTAATCTTATTTTGTTCCAGGAATGTATCTAATCCTGTTTTAAAGCTGTTAATTGTTCCTGCTGTGACCAGTTCCTGAGGTAGACTGTTCCATAAGTTCACAGTTCTCATGGTAAAGAAGGCGTGTCGCCCCTTGAGACTAAACTTTTTCTTCTCCAGACAGAGGGAGTGCCCCCTCGTCCTTTGGGGGGGTTTAACCTGGAACAGTTTTTCTCCATATTTTTTGTATGGGCCATTAATATACTTATATACGTTTATCATATCCCCCCTTAAACGTCTCTTCTCAAGACTAAACAATTGTAACTCCTTTAATCGCTCCTCATAGCTAAGATGTTCCATTCCCCATATTAGTTTAGTCGCGCGTCTCTGCACCCTTTACAGGCCGTACCAATGATTTATAAAGGGGGAGTATTATGTCCCTGTCCCTTGAGTCCATGCCTCTTTTGATACATGACAATACTGATACATTACTGAACTTACCTCTCTAAGAACTCTTGGGTGTAGTCCATCCGATCCTGGAGATTTGCTTACATTTACTTTACTTAACTTACCTTACCTTGTACCATCTTTACATTAAGCCAGTTCAGTACATTACATGATGTGTTACCAGCACTGACCTGGCCAATGTCAGCTCCTCCTTCTTCCATAGTATATACAGAACTAAAGAACCCATTCAGTAGCTCCGCCTTCTCTTGATCATCCGTGACAACCTCCCCATTATCATTATTGAGGAGTCCTACATGCTCTGTCCTTGTTTTTTTTGTATTTATATATCTAAAAAAATATTTAGGATTAGTTTTGCTTTCTTTGGCTATTTTTGGCTATTTTTTAAAAGCCATTTTTTTTGTTTATTGCTCTTTTAACATCATTTGTCAGCCATGTAGGATTTAGTTTTAATCGTTTATATTTGTTCCCCTTTGGTATATATTTAGCTGTATAGGTATTTAGAGTTGATTTAAAAATTTCCCATTTACCTTCTGTATCAGTATTTGAGAACATCTCCCCCAGTCTATGTCCTGTAGTGCAGCTCTCAGCCCAGGGAAATTTGCCTTTTTCAAGTTATATGTTTTTGCTTTCCCCGTCTGTCTTTGTTTTCTACATTTTAAATGAAAAGTAACTACCGTATTTATCGGCGTATAACACGCACTTTTCAGGCTAACATTTTTAGCCTAAAGTCTATGTGCGTGTTATACGCCGATACACCCCCAGGAAAGGCAGGGGGAGAGAGGCCGTCGCTGCCCGCTTCTCTCCCCCTGCCTTTCCTGGGGTCTAGAGCCCTGCTGCCGGCCCTTCTCTCCCCCTGGTCTGTCTGTATGTAAGTGGTATGAAAGTCAGTGTGAACGATGCCATAGTGTGTGATGATTTTGATGATGTGGAATCATTGTGGGTAGAACTACAAAAGGAGGGAAATACTGAAAAAATAGTATTTGGTGTAATCTACAGACCCCCTAACATCACTGAGGAGATAGGTCAGCTGCATAAACAAATAGAGGGGGCTGCCCGAGCAGGTACAGTGGTAATAATGGGAGATTTTAACTATCCAGATATAGATTGGGGCCGGGGGCTGGCTAAAACTACAAAGGGGAGAAAATTCCTAAATTTATTGCAGGATAATTTTATGGGCCAGTTTGTGGAGAACCCAACAAGAAGTGATGCCTTGTTGGGTCTGGTCATTTCCAACAACGAAGAGCTGGTTGGTAATGTAACTGTGCGGGAAAACCTTGGTAATAGTGACCACAATATACCGTATTTATCGGGGTATACCACGCACCGGCCTATAACACGCACCCTCATTTTACCAAGGATATTTGGGTAAAAAAAGTTTTTTACCCAAATATCCATGGTAGAATGAGGGTGCGTGTGTGCGCGTGTATACCCCGATACACCCCCAGGAAAGGCAGGGGGAGAGAGGCCGTCGCTGCCCGCTTCTCTCCCCCTGCCTTTCCTGGGGTCTAGAGCCCTGCTGCCGGCCCTTCTCTCCCCCTGGTTATCGGCGCCGCTGCCCGTTCTGACCCCCTGACTATCGGTGCCGGTGGCATAATTACCTGATGCCGGGGTCGGGTCCGTGCTGCTGCAGGCCTCCGGCGTGCGTCCCCGGCGTCGTTGCTATGCGCTGCGCGGCGCATGACGTCATGCGCCGTGCCGTGCATAGCAACGACGAAGGGGGACGCACGCCGGAGGCCTGCAGCAGCGCGGACCCGACCCCGGCATCAGGTAATTATGCTACCGGGGATGGGGGGAGGCAACGGGCCGCTGCCCCTTCTCTCCCCCTGGCTGTCGGCGCCGCTTCTCTCCCCCTGGCTATCGGCGCCGGCAGTGGGGCGCCAGCACCGATAGTCAGGGGGACAGAACGGGCAGCGGCGCCGATAACCAGGGGTAGAGAAGGGCCGGCAGCAGGGCTCTAGACCCCAGGAAAGGCAGGGGGAGAGAAGCGGGCAGCGACGGCCTCTCTCCCCCTGCCTTTCCTGGGGGTGTATCGGGGTATACACGCGCACACACGCACCCTCTTTTTTTACCCAAATATCCTTGGTAAAACGAGGGTGCGTGGTATACCCCGATAAATACGGTATATTGTGGTCACTATTACCAAGGTTTTCCCGCACAGTTACATTACCAACCAGCTCTTCGTTGTTGGAAATGACCAGACCCAACAAGGCATCACTTCTTGTTGGGTTCTCCACAAACTGGCCCATAAAATTATCCTGCAATAAATGTAGGAATTTTCTCCCCTTTGTAGTTTTAGCCAGCCCCCGGCCCCAATCTATATCTGGATAGTTAAAATCTCCCATTATTACCACTGTACCTGCCTGGGCAGCCCCCTCTATTTGTTTATGCAACTGACCTTCTATCTCCTCAGTGATGTTAGGGGGTCTGTAGATTACACCAAATACTATTTTTTCAGTATTTCCCTCCTTTTGTAATTCTACCCACAATGATTCCACATCATCAAAATCATCACACACTATGGCATCGTTCACACTGACTTTCATACCACTTACATACAGACAGACTCCACCATCTTTTCTGTTCGTTCTGTCCTTGCGAAACAATGTAAACCCCAGCAGATTAACAGCCCAGTCATGCAAGGAGTCCAGCCATGTCTCAGTGACCTCAACTATATCAATATGTTCCTCCAGTATCAAGGCCTCAAGCTCCCCCATTTTATTTGCTAGGCTTCTGGCGTTTGTGAACATACACTTTACATTTCCTTTAAGTTTTACACATATAGTCTCACTAATGGTATTCTTTAATTTATGGGGGTTAATGTTATTATTTGAGTTATAAGGGCTAATTGTACTATTTAAGTTATTGGGGCTAATGGAATTTTTTGAATTATTGGGGTTACAATTTATCGGGCTACATTTATTTTTACGGCTGGTTTGTAACCCATGGATCTCCTTATCCACTGCTCTTAACCTCCCCACAGGACTCCCCTCCACCCACCATTATGTCCTGACCCTTCTCTAACCTATCCATCCCACTGTCTGCTTTCTTTGCCTTATTATCCTCCCCCCCCCCCCCCCCCACTCACCTAGTTTAAATTCTCTGCCACCCCTTCCAGGATTCTCTCCTCCAGCACAGCGGACCCCCTTCCATTCAGGTGCAAATTATCCGTAGAATAGAGTTTGCACAGCTATTTACAATGCTGACACTTCCTATCCCCAATGACAACAGCCATCTCATTTTTCCTGTTTCAGACCTATATTTGAGCCATATTTACAGGCATGTGTTAACCTACTTTGATGATTATCATAATTTTTTTTTTTTTGTCATCTACCAATTTTTATGCAACAAAAAACAGTCCTGAAAAACTATTTCTTTAATGAGCCACTTTACTAGGAGGCATAAAACTTGCCTTATACAAAAAGTTAGCTGACTTTATTTGGTAAGTAAAGCTTGTCCTTACTTTCCAATAAACAAAAACAGGGTATATTTGTGATGCAAAATAAGGCTGGGTTCACACTACGTTTTCTCCCATACGGGAGCGCATACGGCAGGGGGGAGCTAAAACCTTGCGCTCCCGTATGCCTTCGTATGCGCTCCCGTATGTCATTCATTTCAATGAGCCGGCCGGAGTGAAACGTTCGGTCGGCTCATTTTTGCGCTGTATGCGCTTTTACAACCGGACCTCAAACCGTGGTTGACCACAGTTTTAGGTCCGGTTGTAAAAGCGCATACGGCGCAAAAATGAGCCGACCGAACGTTTCACTCCGGCCGGCTCATTGAAATGAATGACATACGGGAGCGCATACGAAGGCATACGGGAGCGCGAGGTTTTAGCTCCCCCCTGCCGTATGCGCTCCCGTATGCGAGAAAACGTAGTGTGAACCCACCCTAAGGCAGTTTTTTGGTGTACAAATATTGCAGTTTATGCTTTATGTTTTTATATTGGCCTGGCACTTTTCTAAGGCAGGTAGGGCTTAGCCAGAGGGTGGTGGGGACTTCTGTTGCCTGGAGGATTTACACAGAAATCTGTTTTATGTCTGAAATCTCCTCCAGCTAATAGCTGCGAGATCTAGCGCACACACACACAGCAGGTAAAATAAGTATTAAACATGTCACCATTGTACTCACTAAATATATTTCCAAAGGTGCTAGTGACATAAAATTTTTACCCGATGTTGGTAACAACCCAAGTAACCCATACTTGAAACCAAAATGAAGAAATTTAGTTGTGTAATACATGAAGAAAGTGAGGTGCAAAAAGGTAAGGAAAGCCAAGACACCAGCTTAAATCTTTAGTAATTAAAAAAAAAAAAAAAAAAAAAAAAACACACCCAGCCCTTCTAAGTTAATATTGGCTTCTTCAGTCCCAACTAATAGCCCACAAAGTGTCTTATTGCCAAGGTGTCACATAAGACATGGTGGGTAAAAGCAAAGAGTTGTCTTAATTGTTGCAAATCATAACAATGGGATTGGTTACAGGTGCATTAGTAAGTTTCTGTTCCATTAAGCACTGTTGGGGCCATAAAACAGAAGTGGAAAGACAATCCTTTCACCATAAATTTGTCTCAACCAGGTGCCCATTGTAAGAGGGCACAGGGTCACTTGTATAAAGCTTCAAAAAGACCTGTGTGAACATTTTAGCAAGACAATGATCTAAAAAAAATAGCCATGTAAAATCTCAAATGGTGTAAAAGAAATAAAATAAAGCTACTAGAATGGCCAAGCCAATACTTGCAGTCTAGTTAAAATTATGGAAAGAACTGAAGATCATGATTCATAGAAGATGCCCACAGAACCTTCAAGATATGAAGACTGTATGGAAGAATGGGCCAAAATGACACCAGAGCGAAATGCAGGTCACTAGTTTTGCCATGTTGGAGGCGTCCTGAAGCGGTTAGTACTTTGCACAAAAGCTTTAGTTGGTAATAAGTAAATACTTTTCAATACTTTTTTCCCTTTGTCGTTTTTACAATATTACACATAACTTTCATTTCTTCGCTTATTTGTTTTGGTGTCTTTGTATTTATGGATTATTTTGGGTTGTAGCCAACATCTAGTGAAAATGTAGGTAAGAAGAGAGGAAGGCATTCACTATTAGCAGACCGGTCTGTAGTTACTTTTCTTTTATCGAATCGGTGCAAACATCATGAAAACGTGGGACTCCAAGCCCACAGCAGCAGGAATGATTAATCATACCTGCTGCTGTCAGCTTGGTGTCCCACGTTTTCATAATGTTTGCACCGATTCTATTAAAGAAAAGTAACCACGGACTGGTCTCTTCTTACCTAGACTTTGGAAATAGCGTATATTTTGGAAATATATTTAGTGGGGAAAATGGTGAGGTGTTGCATATATATTTGTGGGTGTCTATTTATTACGAATATCAATGTAGTATTGTGTGTTGTATCAGCTTAGGTTCACTACTAACTGGTTGTTTGCAGAAAATTAATCTAGTTCAGCATCATTAACATAAATGTAATCATAACTGTTAGCTTGGAATGTCTAAAATATTAGCATTTTATCCGATCATGTATATACACAATATCGTTTGCACTCTGAGACCAAGAACCTTGTGTAATATAAAAGAAAATTGATAACTGGATAGAGAATTCACAATGTTATTTTCAAAAAAAAAAAAAATCACTTTTAGAGTTCAATGTGAAATACTTTTTATAGGTCATTTTAAGTTGAATGACCTTTTCAAATATACATTTGTCTTTTAATGCAACATGGCTATTTATCTTGGGATTAAAACCTGTGAAAGCAAAAGTACATTAGATTGACTGTATCTTCTCTCCCCATTTATATGAGCGAAAGTGAAAAATAGTGCAGAACAGAAATGGCCAGACTATTTTAGTTTTGGAACCCATTTGGCTGCTTTTGCCTTTGCTTTACTACCAGGGGTCAAGTCCCAGGAAAAAAAGTGTGTGAACTCTTCCACCCAATGGCTGGTCCTGCAGGACTCCTGCTAATGGGAACAGTGTTTCTGGTGTGAAAAAAGTGCAGGAACTCAGTTCCCACATGTTCCTGAAGGACTTGAGCCCTATGCTGCTTCCCTTTCTACTTTGTGCTAGCTTATATATTAGCTGTCATGTGTGTGCATAACAGCGCTTTTTCTCAAGCCCACTGGCCCTGATAAGAGCCTCTAGACATTTTTGTAGACATAACTGTGTGGCCATTCAGATTAACCATAATTGGCTGCACATCCCATGTTTACACAGGGTGGTGATTAGCCAATAATGATTATTTTTTTTTGGCCGCACAAAAAAGTTTGATTAGCCAATGAACGATTAAAACGCTCTTGCACCCCATAATTGGTCAGTGTAAAAGGGCCTTAACCCCCTTAAGAGTACAAAGGACGTAAATGTACCTCCAGATGCGTTGGTACTTAACACACCGGGACATACATTAACGTCCTGTACATGACGCAAGGACTGGATCGGTGCTCGCATCAAGCACGACAGCCAGGGACCTGCCAGTAATGGCGAACATCAGCGAGCACATTAACCCCTAAGATGCCGTGATAAATGATGATTACGGCAATGCAGGCGTTTAAATGGATGATCGCACATGGCGGCCGGAGGTAGGTCCCCTTACCTGCTCCGGCCATCATCGCGGGTCTTCTCTTCTGGTCTGACATCGAGCAGACCAGAGAAAATCAGCGATAATACTGATAAGTGCTATGCCTATGCATAGCACTGTTCAGTATCTGCAATCTAATGATTGTATAAATATTGTTAAAAAGTTTAAATATAAGCAAAAGTGGTACCGGTAAAAACTACAGACTGCGCAAAAAATTTGCCCTCATACCATCCCACATACAGAAATATTTGAATGATATATGTGGTCAAAATAGGGCAATTTTAAACATACTAATTTTTGTTTAAAGTGTGAGATTTTTTTTAAAGCGGTACAATAATAGCAAAGCATGAAACCATGGGTATAATTTTAACCCCTTAACGACCACAGACGTGTATATATATGTCTGTGGCCGTCTCCCGATCTGTGAAGCGTGCTTTGTATCTGCGGGGTCCCGGTTGCTATCAGCAACCAGGACCCGCAACTAATACCATTAACCCTTTATACGCCGCGATCAACGTTGATTGTGGCATCTAAAACGAGAGAATACACTGCCAGTTAGCTCAGCGAAGCTGTTCGGGATCACTGCGGTGTCCGAACAGCTGAGAGGACAGCCTGAAGTGCCTTACCTTCTTCCCCGCTGTCCGATCGGCATTTGTTTGCTCCAAGCCTGAAATTCAGGCTTAAGCAATCAAGCACAGAAAACATTGATCAATGCATTCCTATGGCAATGCATTGAACAGTGCCTGCAATCTTTGTATGCTGTATTATAGCCCCTAGAGGGGGCTATAACACTGCATAAAAAAAGTTTAAAAAGATAAAAAACGTAATAAATGTGATTTAACCCCTTCCCTAATAAAAATCAGAATTGCCCCCCTTTTCCCATTTGAAAAAAAGTGTGTAAATAAAAACAAAAACAAACATTTGTGGTATCGCCGCATGCGTAAATGTCCGAACCATTGTTAATTAAACCGCACGGTCAATGGCGTACACCACAAAAAATTCCAAAATACATATTTTTGGTCACTTTTTATACCATAAAAAAATGAATAAAAAGCGATCAAAAAGTCAGATCAAAACAAAAAATGGTACCGATAAAAACTACAGATCAATGCGCAAAAATTAGCCCTCATACTGCCCCGTTCATGGAAAAATAAAAAAGTTATAGGGGTCAGAAGATGACCATTTTAAACGTATTATTTTTTGTACATGCAGTTATGATTTTTTCCAGACGTACAACAAAATCAAACCTATATTAGTAGGGTATCATTTTAATCGTATGGAGCAACAGAATAAAGATGAGGTGTAATTTTAACCGAAGGCATTTTTTTTCCTTCAATTTGGTCGCACAAGGATTTTTTTTTTCCGTTTTGCCGTAGATTTTTGGGTAAAATGACTGATGTCATTACAGAGTAGAATTAATGGAGCAAAAAAAGCCATCATATAGATTTTTAGGTGCAAAATTGAAAGGGTTATGATTTTTAAAATGGGAGGAATAAACGAAAGTGCAAAAACTGAAAAACGCTTGGTCCTTAACTCCCCTGGATTTTTTATTTTTTTTAAATCAATTGGTGCCAGAAAGTTAAACATATTTGTAAATTACTTCTATTAAAAAAAATCTTAATCCTTCCAGTATTTATCAGCTGCTATATGCTCCACAGGAAGTTTTTTGTATTTCCTTTCTGTCTGACCACAGTGCCCTCGGCTTACACCTCTGTCCATTTTCCGGCTGACACCTCTGTCCATTACTGTCAGGAGCAGGATAGGTTTGCTATGGGGATTTGCTCCTACTCTGGACAGTTCCTAAAATGGACAGAGGTGTCAGCAAAGAGCACTGTGGTCAGACAGAGAGGAAATTCAAAAAGAAAATAACTTCTTCTATAACATACAGAAGATAAGTACTGGAAGGATTAAGATTAAGTAATTTACAAATCTTTATAACTTTCTGGCACCAGTTGATTTAAAAAAAAAAGTTTTCCAGGGGAGTATCCCTTTAACCGTATTGACCCGCAGAGTAAAGAGAACATGTCATTTTTACCTTAAAGTGTACAGTGTGAAAATGTAACCTTCCAAAATTTGCAAAATTGTGGTTTTCTTTTCTATTTCCCCACATATTATTATTTTGGTTGTGCCATACATTTTATGGTAAAATGAGTGATGTCATTACAAAGCACAATTGGTCATGCAGAAAAAAAGTCATATGGGTCTGTCAATGGAAATATAAGAGTTTTGACTTTTAGAAGGCGAGGAGGAAAAAACAAAAATAAAATTGGCCTGGTCCTTAAGGGGTTAAGAATCAATGATAACACTGATTAACACCTCAGTCTTTATATAAAAAAATGGAAATTTTAAGATTTAGTGTTGATTGCACTACTGAAATTGCAAACCAATGAGAAAGCAGGTTTATCACACAAAATGGTTCTTCCAGTTTCAGCAATTAGTTTATTGATTTTATAATGTAAAAGTTATTGAGTTTCCAAAATGCTTTTTTTTTATCAATTCCACATGGTTTTCAAGTTATTTATTGAAAACCATCTTTATGTCCAGAGGAAGAAAATCTGTCCTGATTGTACAATGGCTGCACAATTGTTTGAAAACAGGTTTGATAAATTGTGTTCCCATTGATTTGCTATGAGCAGAGCTCATAAATTATAAAAAATTGATTTAAAAAATTTGTATAATGAATAAATATTTACTGAACTAGAATACCCCTTCAACACCATTTTACATACTGGCCCTCATTTACTAAGCTAAAACCGACTCGTTTTTGTTGCTATTCCAAGTTATTTTGTGTCATAGTGTCTGCCACAGTGTGCGCCAGGGAATTCCGAGAAACCCAACATTGCACTTTGAAAAGCAGCAAAGGGGGTGTAGTCTGCCACAAAGGGGATGTGGTTGAACCGAAAAGGGTTGTGGTAGCACAACTAGACCTATTTACTATTAACAGAAAATCCTGTGAATAAATGGCTGGAAATTTCCATCTAGAAATGGCTGGGCAGAAAATTTTTGAATTTTTAAATCTGTGAATCTCCATAGTAAACAGAGTGGAATTTCTCACTAGTAAAAACCCAACACTCTTAGTAAATGAGGGCCACTGTGTGTGTGTGTGTGTGTGTGTGTGTGTTACAGCTAGGACCCACTTGTTATAACCAGCATCAGAGGTAACTCTTCAGTCAGCAGCAACCCCTCCCCCCCCCCCCCCCCCAAGTGCATTTACAGAGCACTAAGCAGTAGACATTGCAGCCGGGGGGACCTAGTGCCTTCTATTGCATGATTGGACTGCAATCTACTTACTGGAATACCAACACAGTCACAGAGCAATACACTTGCATAATATTTAAATACTTTAAAAAAATTAGAAACATTTTGATCACAATTTGGTATCGACACTATCTTACTGACATGCAAAATAAAGTTAGCATGTCATTTATGCTACATGGCAAACACAATAAAAAACGAAACATAATGACTGAATTACATTTATCTTATTTTTTTTCTCGTTCCTCACAACTTTTTCAATACATTAATTATTTACCTTGATTAGTACCGGTAAAAAAAAACTTATAGCAGAGTTAATGATTCGGGGGTTTATGGCATTCAAATAGGGGGGGGGGGGGGTGGAATTAAATTTCTGTGCCAAAGATTCTTTTAGGAAGGAAAGAGTTAAGGTATAATTTACCAAATACTGTATGAAGTCAGTAGCTTTTAGCTAACATTCTAAAAAGCAGAATTTTTGAGAATACTGAATTCTTTGATAATACAGTGTCTATTTTCTGTGAACTCTAAAGGGGAAAAAAAAAGCTATAGCAGGAAGATTTTTTTGGGCCTTTAGCCAACAGTGATAATGAATAATTAAGCAAATGAATATTTAAGTAAAGATGTTTTTTCTTACCACAGTTTGACATCTATATCTGCTTTTTCGTTCTTACATTGTTTTACAGTAATTCCTAAACATGTGCAGTAAATTGACCCAATCCGCCAGTATTTTACTTGACCTTGTGCTGAGCAGTGTTTTGCATATATTTATGACAAACGTCCTTCTGAAACAATCTTTTGATGTCCATTTATCAAGCATATAAGAAATATTTTAATTGTATTGACTAACTAGCTGAGTACCCGGCGTTGCACGGTTTTTCCTTCCTAATCCTTGTTGTGGAGGAAGCTTTTGACTTCATATCCCCTCCTCATATATTGTTGTCATATCTCGACCTCCTATCTCGACCTCTTATCCCGACCTCCTATCCCGACCTGTAATATGTGTACCAGGTATTGAAATATCTCCAGCCGTACGGAAGTTATGTGGGAACATACATTTCCCATTGATTTGCATGGGACTTTAAATGAAAACCCTGACGCTCACAAATGGGGG
Source organism: Hyla sarda (assembly GCF_029499605.1). Taxonomy (NCBI): domain Eukaryota; kingdom Metazoa; phylum Chordata; class Amphibia; order Anura; family Hylidae; genus Hyla; species Hyla sarda. Next base: position 197,837,602 of record NC_079191.1, on the reverse strand, counting down.
TAGTTAAGGGTTAAATTAACTATCCTATATTTTAAGTGGACATATAAGGAACATGTGACCAAGTATTATTGAAATATCTCCAGCTGTTTGGAAGTTATGCAGGAACATATATTTCCTATAGACTTGTATGGGACTTTAAAGGGGTTCTCCGGTGCTTAGACATCTTATTCCCTATCCAAAGGATAGGGGATAAGATGCCTGATCATGGGAGTCCTGCCGCTGGGGACCCCCGTGATCTTGCACGCGGCACCCTGTTTGTAATCAGTCCCCGGAGCGTGTTCACTCCGGGTCTGATTACCGGCGACCAAAGGGCCGATGGCGTGTGATATCACGCCTCCGCCCCCATGTCACATCACGCTCCTCCCCCCAATGCAAGCCTACGGGAGGGGGCGTGATAGCTGTCACGCCCCCTTCCATTGACTTGCATTGAGGGGCGGAGTGTGAGGTCACACGGGGGGCGGAGGCATGACGTCACACGCCGCCGTTACATTAATCAAACCCGGAGCGAACACGCTCCGGGGACTGATTACAAACAGGGTGCCACGTGCAAGATCACGGGGGTCCCCAGCGGCGGGACTCCGGCGATCAGGCATCTTATCCCCTATCCTTTGGATAGGGGATAAGATATCTAAGCATTGGAGAACCCCTTTAAACAAAAATTCTGACCCTGGCAAATGGGGGTGAGTAAGGGTTAAATTACCTATCCTATGTTTGTTGTTGACATATAAGTAACGTTTGCCGAATTTCATGTTAATATCTTCAGCCGTTTGGACGTGATGCTGGAACATACACACACACACACACACACGTGGCTAATAACTATTAACCCTTTAGATGCGCCGTTCACAGCTAATCGCTGTGTCTAAAGTGACAGTAAAATACTCCCGGCTAGCTCAGTCGGCTGTACAGGACCGCCGTGTCATCCTGAACAGCTGAAACACACAAGGAGGGTCACTACCTTCCTCCTGCATGTCCGATCGCTGAAGGACTGTTCTGTGCCTGAGATCCATGGGATCCTATGGGATAGCAACCCCGGAGTCTTTAAGGGGTTAATAGAGGACAATAAGCTTTTAGTGCTCTGCTGACCCTAACTGGACAGCTACTATTAGCTTTTCAGTCGTTGTACACACCAGTGCTGCAGCACAAAGTCGCTGTGTACTACATCCAAAATTGCACTTTCTCTCTCAATAACACACTCATCCCTGTCAGTGCTTCTAGACTAGATTTGGGCTTGAGGTGAATCGCTGCTGTAAAAAAGCTTTTTTCTGTGCAACACATTGCTCTGTCCCTCTCTTTGCAATAGAACGCTGATGTTAGTGGCTGCAAGATGGCTACTGATTATATAGGGCTGTGACATCACGGGTGGCTGGCTGCATATGATTCAGGGTCATCCCGCCGACCCTTGTTCCCGCCTTCCCAGGATTCCTTACCCCATGTCCTCACATGTGGATCCGCCATTTTAGATGCCTGGCTCGTGGAGCCTGGACCGCACTATATAGTTTAGTGACGGGATTTGCGCTATCAAATCGCGGTGATATTCGCATTTGTTACGAATAAATTTTTTCCTGAAATTTGTAACTAATTCGGACTCGTCAGGTTCGATTCACTCATCCCTAATAAGCAATGAAGAAAGGGAAGTGCTGTAATTAGAAAGACTTTCCTGCAGTTTTCTCACTCAGACTGCGTGCCCATCTGTTCCTTCTATGAACAATTGCTTCATCAAATACTTTACTGGGCAGAAATCCAAATGGCTGAGACTTAAAACCAGTGAGAAATTTATGATAAACCCCAGTGACACACTCCTTGGGTCATCACTTCTGTAGTGTCCTGGAAGCCCTGCAAGACAAGGTCAAAGGAAATGCTTTATTAGCCAAGAATGCCCTTTTATATTGGAAAATAATAACATGTGCCAAGAAATATCAGCAAGGGCACAGTGGTAGGAACACAGTAGACACTTTATCATTTAGTAATCTATTCAAGCTGTGTAATTTTAAAAGAAAAGTTAAATATGGCCTTACTTCTTGCCAAGATTGGGATGCAATACATCTAATTCTGATCCTTCTCTTTTGTATTGTACGCTCCTTGTAGTAAACATTTTAAATATTGAATAGCATAAGTGGAGCGTGGAGTTTAAGATCAATTAAACTGTAATGTGTTGCAGATTCTTCTAGACAAACTGCAAAACTGGAATACAGGGTTTCTCTTTTAGACATCCATGAACATCTTGTGGTGCAGACTGTACAATAAATATTATTTTTCTGCTTAGATTTGTACTTGACTTCTAATAAACCTCTTAGTAGCCTAACTTCATACATAATGCACATTTGCTACCTTTTAAGAGAGCTTCACTTTTCAATACCAGAGGAATAACAGTCAATAGAAAATGGTTTACAAAGGTAACCTATGTGTCACAGATTGTTCCGTAAGCATACAAATTGAGAAGACTTCCGCAGTCATAGCTTTTCATTAGTGAAAAGTTGATATCTACTACAAATGTCCAGTATAGCCATTATCTGAAAGGGAAAGTGCTATTGATTGACATCTCACACTGTTCCACTGTCTATAAATACTTTGCTTTTACCTGTGGCACTTACAGTTTTGTAGTCTTATATCTGGTATTCAGACAGGTCAATGCTGAATACTACTGGACACTTCATTCCAGAGAGTAATGTATTCAGGAAACTCTGTTACTCATTGCCACAAATGCTTGTTACCGTATAGCCATAGAATGGCATACTGTAAGTCAGCCATTGGCCACAGTAGAAATTGACTTTTTATTATACAGTTTATGGATTTAAATTGGGTCACTGTAAATGAATACAATAGGGGATAAAGCTAACTTGCTGCCAGTCTTACAAATTTTATGCACACTTGCAGTCTAGAATAAATTTTAACCTCTTGGGGACCCGACTGAGCTGCAGGGAAGCGTTTACTTTCACTTTCAGACGTGGCGGTCAAAGTCTGAAGGGTTAATAGCGCGCGGCACAACGATCGGTGCCGCGCACTGTTATCCCAGGGTCCCGGCTATTCATAGCCGGGACCGACCCAACGTGATGCGGGGTCACGGCGTGACTTTGTTTAAACACCGGGCTCAGGGCGTACAGGTACGCCCTGAGTCCTTAAGGATCGGGGATGCAGGGCGTATGCATACGCCCTGTGTCCCCAAGAGGTTAAAATTAATTCTAGACTGCAAGTGTGCATAAAATTTGTAAGACTGGCAGCAAGTTAGCTTTATCCCCTATTGTATTCATTTACAGTGACCCAATTTAATTCCATAAACTGTATAATAAAGTCAATTTCTACTGTGGCCAATGGCTTTTAATAGGGAAGGGATTAAATTACCTTTTTGTTAACTTTTTTTTTTTTTTTTGCAGCGTTATATCTCCCATAGGGAGCTATAGCACTGCACACACTGATCTCCTATGCTGATCCCTGCAAAGCCTTAGCTTTGCAGGGATCAGTCAAATAGGGGCTCAATTGCTGAAGCCTGTAGCTCAGGCTTGGAGCAATCAATCCCCGATCGGACACTGCGGAGACAGGTAAGGAGACTTCCGCCTGCGTCCCAGCTGATCGGAACATCGCGATTTTATCGCGATGTCCCGATCAGCCCCACTGAGCTGCCGGGAACCGTTTACTTTCATTTTCAGACGCGGCGGTCAACTTTGATCGCCGCGTCTGAAGGGTTAACAGCGCGCGGCACAACGATCGGTGCAGCGCGCTGTTAGCCCAGGGTCCCGGCTATTGTTAGCAGCCGGGACCGACCCGGTGTGATGCGGGGTCACGGCGTGACCCCGTTTTTCACACCAGGACCGGGCTTAAGGTGTACAGGTACGCCCTAAGTCCTTAAGAGGTTAAAAACCGTACTACAACCGCATATGTTTTTTTTTTAACATGGACGTCAATGGGAAACGCACATGTATAAATTTCCATATGGGAAACCGTATACGGTTTTTACTTTGCACATGCGCATTTGCATCCTAAAGTCCCCACCCAACACCCCTCACATTAAAAATGGACAACATTTTCAAAAACGTATGTTTTTAAAAAAAAAAATTTTTTAATAAAAACGGACGGAACATATTCACTTTTAAAAACAGTATATGGTTTAAAAACTTATACGGTTTACTTTTTCCCCATACGGTTCCATTTGTTTTTTTGCTATACGGTTTTCTATAAAAAAAAACTAATTGAAAACAGTATGGCAAAAATGTGGCGTGAACCCAGCCTAATGGAGAGGTTACCATATGATGGTTAAAGGTAATCAGTCATCGGTTTCACCTGCATTAACCTGTCGGTACAGCCAGGTAATGCAGGTGGCACTGATGACAGCCAAACTTGCCTGGTCCCGTTACATGCTCTGGCTCTCCCACAATCTTCCGCCGGGGCCAACCTGGAGCATGGGCGGAGCTTCGTTACATCACCGCTGCTGCTTCTCTGCTCGGTCCGCCCATACTCAGTCTGCCCCGATACGGAAGATGCAGAAGAAGGTTGTAGGAGAACCAAAAAACAGAACGGACCCAGGCAAGTATAGTTGTCATCAGTGTCATCTGCACCACCTGTCCGTACCGACAGGTTAGTACAGGTGAAACTGACAGATTTCCGTTTTTCACTTTTTTCATTTTCATTTTTTCTGAATCGCCTTCTAAAAATCATAACACTTTCAATTTTGCACCTACAGACCCATATGACGGCTTATTTTTTGAACCACCAATTGTATTTTATAATGACATCAATCATTTCACCACAAAATTTACGGCAAAACCAGAAAAAAAATACGGCCCGCCTCCAAAACTCACTAATCTCAAAGGGCTGCCGCTGGAAAGCCCTGTGTGTATAGTGAGCGAGGAATACGCAGCGTATTTCCCGCTGCTGCTGCAAATTTTCTGCAGCGTGAAATACGCTGCGTATACGCCAGGTGGGAATGCAGCCTAAAAAAAGTTGAACTACATGCACCAAAATTACCGTAGTATGTGTAAAATTCTTATCTTCTAGAACTATTTATTTATTTTATAAAAATGTTTCCATATACAGGGATGCATGAAGGCTCATTTTTTTGCACTGTGATCTGAATTTTTTTTTTTATCAGTACCATTTTTGTTTTGATGGGACTTTTTGATCGCTTTTTATTAAAAAAAAAATTTAGGGTATGCAAAGTGACCAAAAAAGGTTACCATGCAGTTTAAGATTATATTTTTAACCCCTTAACGACGCAGGACGTATATTTACGTCCTGCGCCGGCTCCCGCGATATGAAGCGGGATCGCGCCACGATCCCGCATCATATCGCGTCGGTCCCGGCGCTAATCAACGGCCGGGACCCGCAGCTAATACCACACATCGACGATCGCGGCGATGTGTAGTATTAACCCTTTAGAAGCGGCGGTCAAAGCTGACCGCCGCTTCTAAAGTGAAACTGAAAGTGACCCGGCTGCTCAGTCGGGCTGTTCGGGACCGCCGCGGGGAAATCGCGGCGTCCCGAACAGCTGACCGGACACCGGGAGGGCCCTTACCTGCCGCCCCGGTGTCCGATCGGCGAATGACTGCTCAGTGCCTAAGATCCAGGCAGGAGCAGTCAAGCACCGATAACACTGATCACAGGCGTGTTAATACACGCCTGTGATCTGTGTAAGAGATCAGTGTGTGCAGTGTTATAGGACCCTATGGAACCTATAACAATGTAAAAAAAAAGTGTTGTTAAAGGTCATTTAACCCCTTCCCTAATAAAAGTTTGAATCACCCCCCTTTTCCCATAAAAAAAATAACAGTGTAAAAAAAATAAAAAATAAACATATGTGGTATCGCCGCGTGCGTAAATGTCCGAACTATAAAAATATATCCTTAATTAAGCCGTACGGTCAATGGCGTACGTGCAAAAAAATTCCAAAGTCCAAAAAAGCGTATTTTGGTCACTTTTTATACCATTAAAAAATGAATAAAAAGTGATCAAAAAGTCCGATCAAAACAAAAAACATACCGATAAAAACTTCAGATCACGGCGCAAAAAATGAGTCCTCATACCGCCCCGTACATGGAAAAATAAAAAAGTTATAGGGGTCAGAAGATGACATTTTTAAACGTATAAATTTTCCTGCATGTAGTTATGATTTTTTCCAGAAGTGCTACAAAATCAAACCTATATAAGTAGGGTATCATTTTAACCGTATGGACCTACAGAATAATGATAAGGTGTAATTTTTACCGAAATATGCACTGCGTAGAAACGGAAGCCCCCAAAAGTTACAAAATGGCGTTTTTTTTTCGATTTTGTCGCACAATGATTTTTTTTTTCCGTTTCGCCGTGCATTTTTGGGTAAAATGACTAATGTCACTGCAAAGTAGAATTGGCGATGCAAAAAATAAGCCATAATATGGATTTATAGGTGGAAAATTGAAAGGGTTATGATTTTTAAAAGGTAAGGAGGAAAAATGAAAGTGCAAAAACGGAAAAACCCTGAGTCCTTAAGGGGTTAATATTATATTTTTATAGTTAGGAGATCTACGCATGCGGCGATACCACATATGTTTATTTTAATTTCCTCATTTTTTTTTATTATTTTTTTTATGGTAAAAGAGGGATGATTCAAACTTTTATTACTGAAGGGGTTAAATCACATTTATTTACTCCTTTCTTTTTTTTTTATTTCCCATACGAGACTATTACATGCAATCCTTTTATTGCATACACTGTTCAATGCTGTAGCATAGCATTGTTCAGTGTTGTTGGTGCTCTGCTGCTCCAGCCTGGATCTCAGCCATGGAACAGCAGAGTGAGGATCGGACTGCGGGAAGCAAGGTAAGAAGCCTCCCGCTGTCCACTCAGCTGTTCAGGACACCGCGATTTCACCACGGCGGTCTTGAGCAGCCCACTGAGCTTACCTGCAACAGTTTTCTCCCGTTTTAGACGCCGTAATGAACTTTGATTGCTGTGTCTAAAGGGTTAATACCGGGCATCAGCCCGATCGGTGATATCCGGTATTAGCCATGGGTCCTGGTTACTGATAGCAACCAGCACCTGCCGGGTATGAAGTGCGCTCAGGGGCTGAGCGCTCTTCACATATCAGGATATGGCGCAGTACGTAAATATACGTCCTGCGTCATTATGGCGTTAAGGCACAAGCTTAAAAGAAAGTGTTATACTGGAAAGCAGCAGTAGTTCAGATAATACTGACTGAGGAGAGTTACCAAACCTTGTGCAAAGCATGAGTAGAGCACGTGCCCATAGCCACCGATCAGCATCTATTTTTCTGAATCCCTTGAAAAAATAAAAGCTGCCCCATTTTACTCATTTTACTTTCTGGTTTGAGAGACTGTGCTGTAGACAAATATGCTTTTGTATGAGTATCTATATTTTTCTATGCAATGTTTTTACCAAAAGGTCAGGAGACATAATATCTGTATAATGATAACATTATCAATTGTACAGCTTTTCTCTGTAGCGGACAGTAGCCAAAGTTACAATGAAAAACTACCCTGATGTTACATTTGTCACAATGAGATCTGATCTGCGTCTTGTTACACCCAGCAGCTCTTATCACATAACGGGTCATCATTTTACATCTGTCACATTCTCACCAAAGAAAACAATAGCTCCTGTAATTTCTACATAGCACTGTAGTTCTACACTACATCGAAAAATTAAGTATGTAGAAGCAGTAAAGAAATGTTTCACCCCTGTCACTGCCCTACAGCTGTAATTGATAGAGGATCCCCCATGCTGTAGGCCCATGGGTAATTCAACCTTACGTTCCTTATCGGTAACTTTAAAAAGGTGTTTACTTTTTTCATAGTCTAATTAATGACCTAAAAATAAGACCATCACATTTTAAGAAAAAAAGTGTTTTCAGAAGGTCAATTTAACAAGTTTCCGTCCTGTTTTAAGGTCAAACATCTGAATATCCAAGGTAATTTGTGCAATCGTGTTTCCATAGTGCGCCATCTGTATTTTCCTGATCTGTCAGTAATTCAGGTGAGCAGCTGCAGGGTTGCAGATGGTGACAAGACTGCTATCCCCATTGGAGCTGTTTTCATTTATACTTTGGAAACAAGCATAGGCTTAACTCTTGTTAAGCCACAATTATGAAATGTAAAGCAATCCTTGAAGTTTAAACAAAACACACTGAAGTTTAAACAAAACACACTCTCTTCCAATGTTGATAGAGATTTGTGGTGTTGTCTTTTTTTCAGTGAATATTTACATATAATTTATTTAGACCATAGTTTCTTTATAAATGTAACATAAGGAACACTAATAGGTGAAGTGAATCAAGTGACCATGGCATATATATTGGACAGCAAGTAAATAGTACTTGAAATGGACATGTTGGGAGCAAGAAAATGGGCAAGTGTAAGGATATGAGCTACATTAACCAAAGCCAAATTGTGGTGGTTAAAGGAAAACTGTCACATATTTTCTCCCGCACTATCTACATGTACTGGTGGATAGTGCGGCGAGACGCTGATTAAAACGAGCCCTACCTTGGTCTGATCCGCGCCTCCGTTCGCCCGCAATTGTAGTTTTAATCTCCGTGTATATCCGGCTGTAACTGGCAAAGGCGGGGCTTCTGCGGGCTAACTGACTGACGTCAGCGCCGCTCATGAATATTCATCCTTCCTGTTCTCCCTCTCTTCGCCGCTCCTAACCAGAGGGAGGGATGAATATTCATGAGCGGCGCTGACGTCAGTGTCCGTTAGCCCGCAGAAGCACCGCCTTTGCCAGTTACAGCCGGATATACACGGAGATTAAAACTACAATTGCGGGCGAACGGCGGCGAGGATCAGACCAAGGTAGGGCTCGTTTTAATCAGCGTCTTGCCGCACTATCCACCAGTACATGTAGATAGTGCGGGAGAAAATATGTGGCAGTTTTCCTTTAAATGACCAAGTTTCTCCAAAATAGCAGGTCTTGTGGGGTTTTCCTGGTATGCAGTGGTTAGTACCTGCCGCCAAAAGTGGTCCAAGGAAAGATAAATGTTGTACTGGAGATATGATCATAGGTACTTAATGCTCATTGATATGAGGGAGGAACAGTGGCCAGCCCGTCTGGTCAAATCCCTTCAGAATACACACAGTGCACAGTAGCTTGCTGAGTGTGCATGTCCACTGCTTAAAGCATCTACATAGGGCTTATGAGCATTTAACTGAACCATTAAAACATTGAATGATGGTGGCCTGGCGTTTTCATATCTCTTACATGGCATAAGGATACACTATTGGGGGGGGAGCGGACGGAAGCAGCATCATACTCTCATAATGCTGGTAAACCTTAGGTCATGGCAATCATGTGGTTTTTATGTTGCCAAATACCTCCTACCAAAACAGTGTTGCTTAAGAAAGACACCCCTTCGTGTTAGTGGTATTCTCCAAGGGCAATGGCCTGTTTCTGCTCTGCAGGATAATGTACCCTGCCACACTGCAATAGTTAAAGAATGATTTGAGTAACATAAGAGTTTAGGGTATTGCCTTTATCGCCAAAGTACCTAAACCATCTGATCAAGCATTTATAGGATGTGCTGGAAAATTGGTCTGATCATTGGAGGCACGCTTTTAAAACTTCCATGGCTTAGAGCTAAATCGAACATCTTTGTAGCAAATACCTACTAACATCTTTGTACTAGATACCACAAGACACTTTCACAGGTTGTGTGAAGCCCATGCCATGAGAGCTTAGAATTTAGTGCTACAAGGGGGAAGTATACAATATTAGGCAGGTGATTTTATTATATAACTTTTCAGTTCTCCCTGTGCTTTAGATACATAAAATAATCTTACAATAATTACAGAAATAAGGTCTGTTAGGCCTCTCTCTCCTGTCACTTGGATTTCATTGTTTATTCAGTGCCAAAATCCACATCAGTTTGACCTCCAAACCACTTCTCATTTGAATGGGAGTCCGCACTGCTGTCCTCATGATGTATAGTTTTCCACATGCAGTTTTAAAAACCACTATGTAGCTTTAAAGACTGCCCAGTAGCCAAGACGTTGGTTATCCCTGTTAAATGGGTCTACTTTTTAGTAGGAATGCACCGAAATTTCTGCTGCCGAAAATGCCCCTTCGGCAGCTGAATTTCCTTTTTGGTGGGCATAGCTTTCACTTTATACGCTCTCCGGTGTGAGGTGCAGAACTGCCTCATCCCCACAGTGCTGTGGGAGGGAACTAGGGCAATCAACAGTACAAGCCCCCAGAGCCCACCTCTTCCCCAGGTCTTGTGCGGCTCAGTCCAGGCCCTCCATTATGGGCCGACTGTCTCTCCTTCCAGCAGTGCCAAACACAGGAAGGAGGTGACTTAACCCTTACACGGCTGACCGCCGTGTGCCTACGGCACAGCCGTGCAGCGGGCAAATGAAGCGAGCTCGTGAGCTGTGTTCGCTTCATATTGGCTAATGCCGGACATCGCTGATCAATGTGATGTCTGGCATTAACCCTTTAGACGCCGCAATCAAAGTTGATTACAAAAACAGTCTGCGGTAGCTCAGTGGAGCTCATCGGGACTAGTTATATACAGAGTAGACCGGCACTACGAGGTGAGGAGGAGACGGGGATTGAGGGTGGATGTATATTGCAATGCGGGCGTGTGGTGGTGCTATGGTATATACAGTGGTGCAATCTTAATAGCCAAGCAAAGGTAAACAGAGACCGGCAACTCACCAAGTTCACGTCGTTCGACTTCTTTATTGTGTGTAATACTCACACTTGTGGTCCCGATCAGCTGAGAGGACAGGCAGAGGTTCCCTACCTTCGTCCGTTCTGTCTGATCGGCGCTCCAATAATGCAGGCCTTAGCAGCCTGTGGTAATGGAGCACCGACAACACTGATCAGTGTTGTGCTGTAGGCTCCTATAGCATTGATCAGTATCTAGAAGTAAAAGATTGTGTGTCTCCAGCTGTTACAAAACTACAACTCTCAGCATGCCCTACAGCCATTGGCTGTCTGGGCATACTGAGATTTGTTGTTTTGCAACAACTGGAGGCACACTGTGGAAAACACTGCCCTATGGGGACAAAAATATTGTCCCCTTTTCAAATGAAATAGTTAACAAAAATACATACAGTATTTGGTAACGCCGCGTGCATACATTTTCTAACTATTAAAATATAATGTTAATGGAACCGCACTCAATGGCGTAAATGAAAAAATATATATATACCAACGGCCAGAATTGCTAATTTTTGTTAACTTAATCAAGCAGAAAAAAAGTAATCCAAAAAGTCCCATTAAAATAAAAATGGTACTGATACAATAAGAGTTATAGGGGTCAGAAGAGAACATTTCAAGCATACTGATATTATTTATTTATTTTAAAGATATAAGGGGAGATTGGAGTAGTTGCCCTTAGCAACCAATCAGATAGGTGTGTGTCCTGTAGTCAATGTATGGTGAGTGGCAGTGCTGTGGCTCAAAGCCCGGCCAGTATTTTCTATAGCCACCTCGTGTGTGTTCCTGTGTGACCTTCAAGTACATCAGTAACTAAAAAATTCTGATAATACAATTTTACAAAAACTATACCAACTGAAATCCTCATGCAATATCTGTGTTCCATCAGATATTTTCTGCATATAAGCATTTTTTTTTCAGATTTTTCTATATGCACAGGCATTTATAGGTATTTATTGTGTTTGAAAAACGTTACATAATAAACACAAAGAAATGATAATTGCTGCTTTGTAGACTGTCTAAACAGTTTATTGATAGAATACTTTCTTCACACACTGCTTCTTGTACTAGGTGATCCCCAACATGTATTAAAGTGACATTTAGTACACAGGTTATTAAAGATGGCAAGCAATTACTATATCAAACGTTTACTCAAGGCAAAAAAAAGTCTCCTGTTGCTTTTATCTACAATATCTTTCACTTTTCTCAACTTCATACCATTTGACCAGGAGCCTTAAAATGCTCCTGAATGAGTCTACATCTGTTATATTGTGGTGTGTTATAAACATAACATTTTTTTAAACACTGCTCCAAAATACTTAAAGGGGAACTCTAGTATTTTTCTCCTTAATCCCTATCCACAGGATAGAGGTTAGGTGTCACAACTGAGACCCCTGTAATCTTCTCCTGAAGATGTGTTCAGATTGAAAGAGAGAAGTGGGTGGGATGGCAAGTATATTGCTGCAATCTAGAGCTTAAAGGGGTACTCCGGTGAAAACCTTTTTTCTTTTAAATCAACTGGTGGCGATCTCCTGCATGGGGCCGCAGCATGACATTGCGGCCGACGCGGCTCCCCCATGTATCTCTATGGGAGAGGCGGGGAGGCAACATTCGTGCCTCCCCGCCTCTCCCATAGAGCTGTATTGGGAGGGGGCGTACCGTCAACCTCAGTGAGGTCGACGCTACGCGCATTGGCGGGCACACAGCGCGGCAACGCGGGGGCCCCGGACGGGAGACGCAGCAGTTGGACACCACACGATCAGAATTTATCCCCTATCCAGTTTTGTTTTACTGCAGATGTCCTTTAATGTTGAAACTAGTTAACATTTCAAGTATACGGAATAATTTTTTTGCTAAATATTAAATCCTTTGTGCTATACATTATCTGTCTACTGCCGATTTGATTTAAAATATTTGCTCTACATAAAAAGCCTAAATGGTCCCTAACTTTTTTAGAAAATTTTACATAAACAAAAAGTGAAAAGTAAACCTTTAGAAATCTTTGTTTATATAACTTATTAGGGAAACATGCCTCTTTACAAATCCAGGCTTTTTGGGGTTGATTTTGTACTCTGAAGGTTAGCCAGCACATAATTTTGCATACCTTAGTGTAGGTTTACCACTGTTTTCTAATATTTTAAGCTAAAACTATGGATGCCAAATCATAGAATGTTGCTAAATCTTTTATTATTGGACTAACAGTATTTTGTAGACTATAGAGTCTTAAAGAGGTACTCCCGTGGAAAAGCTTTTTTTTTTTTTTTTTTTTTAAATCAACTGGTGCCAGAAAGTTACAGATTTGTAAATTACTTATATTAAAAAATCTTAATCCTTCTGGTACTTATTAGCTGCTGAATACTACAGAGGAAATACTTCTTTTTTTTTTTGGAACACAGAGCTCTCTTCTGACATCATGACTACAGTGCTCTCTGCTGACATCTCTGTCCATTTTAGGAACTGTCCAGAGCAGCATATGTTTGCTATGGGGATTTTCTTCTATTCTGGACAGTTCTTAAAATAGACAGAGATGTCAGAAGAGAGCACTGTGGTCATGATTTCAGCAGAGAGCTCTGTGTTCCAAAAAAAAAAAAAAGTCCTATTTATTATTCAGCAGCTTTATAGAAGTAATTTACAAATCTGTTTAACTTTCTGGCCCCAGTTGATAAAAAAAAAATAGGTGTGCCAAAGGTGTGCCAAACAGCATGAGCCACTGTGACAAATCTGATTAATCTTTAGACTGTCTAGTATAAAGTTTAGACAATCCATTGTGCACCAAATTGTGGAGCACAGAGCTGCATGCAGGCTACTCCCTTTGTTTTTGCTTATTCTTGCCCTTCCTTTGTAAACCATACTCTATGCTGAGTGAGCATGGCACATTACAAATGTGGTGCAAATCATGTTAGCCATTTTTTTGGGTGCAAATTGCTCCAGATTCAGTATGAGTACTATGTACGATGTGTATATACTAGCTAGCGTTTAGATTACATACTGAAATAGAATCTGTCAACAGTATCACCTGCATTAACTTGTTGTACAGATTTGTAGTGCAGATGACACTGATGACAATAATACTTATCGGTCCCTGCTCCGTGCCTCCAGGCAGCATCTTCCTATAAACACCTCCTTCCCTGTGCCTCCTCTTCTGCAGAATGGAGCGCAGGGGAGAAGGCATTAAAAGTAGGGTGCCAGTGGGATGTCACCGAGCACAGGGAGCTTTGGAAAGCCCCTTGTGCACCAAGCAGGTTAAATTTTTATACATTTATTTGATATATAATTTTATGGTATCTCGATGGAATCATACCTGTGTTGCACTTGATAGATATGCATAGATTAAGCATAGAATATAAAACTACTATATGTTACCTCTACATTAACCCATCTATTCATATAATATTCTATATAGCGTCACATTAGTATACAAACTATATACTGCCATAATAATCCCCATTTATAATCACATGCATTATAGATGCCATTATTCCTATACAATCTATTCCCCCATTACTATGTTTGATCGTATATACCTGAAAATATAATTTAAAATTCTGTATTTCTGCAGTTTAGTATATTGTATGGGTTTCACTACTGCTGCAGGGCCACTTCTGGGTGCCCACACTCATAGCTGAGCACTCCCAGGGTGAGATCATATCTTCCTCCCTCCCATTGGCCAGGCCGCAACACATGACCTCGGCCACTTAGCAACGCGTCTGTAGCAACTACAGCGGGTGGTGGTTCTACAGCGCTGCTGAGCGCTCATGAATGAATTGGAATCGGCAATCCTTCTAGCTGAAGAAAGTTGTTTGGACTTCCTGCTGATTGTTAATGTACTGTATCTTATTCTATATGTAATCCCTTGCGATTATTGTACTGTATACTTGTTCTTTGTGTTACCTGCTATGGAATACAATGATCTTTGACCACTGGGCCACTCCCACATCTCATTTGGCACCAGTTCACACTGCATTTAAATGTGCTGTAAACTGCTGTATCCTTATGCTGATCTGAGGAAGAGGGGGTTACCCTCAAAACTTGTCATCTATATGGTTTTATTATTTTTGTCATAATAAAAGTGATCCTAGCCTGGATTTTTTTACAAGAAACCTCTTGACTGATGTTTTGAGTTGGCAGCGCCTGGAATCTATGGTCTATTTTCCCTATCTCCTGTGCACCAAGCAGGTCATTTACATACACCAAAGAACCATCGCAAGGATGGAGACACAGAGCGGGGACTGGTAATAATGATTGTCATCAGTGTCACCCGCTCTTCTTCCTGTATAAACCAGTTAGTGCAGTTAAAAACTGATGACCGGTTCCCTTTTTAAGAGGTCTGATATTAACTGTTCACTTCTCTTCTCACGTATATTAGATACAATGTATATGCTGACCTTCAGAATCCAAACATAAGGAAGTCTGATGTTCTTTACTGATCAGTCAGACTCAGGTGTCATTCCAGTCTCAGAATCCCATCAGATTCAGGGTGGATTTACACACAGTTTTTTAATTTTGTCTTTTGAGCCAAAGCCAATGGTGGATTGAAAAGGAAATGAGATATATATATAATGGAATTCTGCTACTTCTTTTGCCAAATCCAACTCTGGTTTTGGCTCAAAAACTGCAAAGTGTGACACCAGCCTCACTGGGTTAATCTTAATGCGGACACTGTACAAGGAACTATTTTTAACACATGCCACATTAATATGATTTCTAGAATAATGTGTACATTGCTACTGTCCTATTTTGTCTTGGTTCATATTTTAGTTACCATCTAACACACACGTATATGTTCAGTCAGCAGTTATCAAAACGCTTTCCATCCTACTAAGGTTAATTACACAGGCTCCGTTCTGGCAGTCGAAGGTACTTTTAGCAGGCATGCCTAGCATGTGGCATCTCTGGAGAAGGGCTCCCGCACCATAATACCCTAGTTGGGTATTACTGTATGCAGTGTCACTCAGAAGTGACATGGGTCTGCATTTCTTTTGGGCACTGGCCTACAGCGTGTGTTATGTAAAGTAAGTGCCAGGTTAGTTCTTGTACTTATCCCCCACAAATGTGACATGAGCTGCAATGCATACCATACTGTATGAATCACTGCTCAAGTACCAAAATGCATTAGGTGATCGCCTACTGAAAACAATGAGCAAAGTATAGTGCACCACTCCAACAGTTTGACGTTGGCTACATCTGTATACAGTACTTTTATATGAAAAAGTTTGTTCTATTATCTCTACATTTTAAGGAAAGTTTAGGCATTTTGTTATGAACATTGTACCGTATTGGTCTCTAAAAAAATAAAGCCCTCATTGTCCAATAGATATTCAATAAGTTAGTGTTGATAATGGACATTTCATTAACATGACACCTTTTTGTTTCTTTTCCAGATCAATGTACGATTACTCGAACATACTTGTTTCTGCATAAGTTTTGGTTCTTTGGCACTATTTATTATTTTGGCAACTGGGTGTTTATTGGGGTAAGTACCAATTATTTATGTTATCTACACACTTTTTTATCTTTGTATTCTAAAGGTAAACTAATTTGGCGTTTTCAGTGTATTTTCACCTGGTGGTACATGTTAAAGGATAACGGTTATCCTGTTCACCAACACTAAACCCAATACACCAGGTTATAGTGCGGGTGAACAGGAGACCAATATGGGGTCTCTGAATAATATACTTACCTTTAGTCCGGCACTCTGTCCCTCTAAAGATCGGCTTCTATATGCGCTGAATTGCGCGCTGGAGGTAGGCCCGCCGGGTGGATTTGAATATTCATGGTCGCTGGTCACGTGAATGCTTGTGCCTACTGAGCGCTCTTCTGACCAGCGGTCATGAATAAGCAGAAACGGAACAAATTTAACAATGCAGAAAAACTGTTTGGTAGAATGTGGCTCAATAAACAGAGGTTTTCCGTAACACTAAATGTAAACCTAATGAGATATTTAGCATACAGCAAATCATACATTGAACAGTTTAACTCTGCTTCATCTTTATGACAAGATGTAATAAGGAAAACAGAAACATCAAAACTGGAGACCACTGGGATAGCACAAAGTCTTCAGAAGTATACTCAAAAGAACTTCTATGAGGGGAGTTGAACAACTATTAGATCTTAGCCCCTTGCTTAGGGATAAGATACAAACATTCCTGAACACTGACCTAGACCTAATCTTATATGATCCTAATGGACAAAATGGGTTTTGGGGTTTTTAAGACCATATTCTTTGGTTTAGACTTTCCCCCTAAGTCCTGTCATGTTTGTTGCAGGTTTTCATTATTGGATTCATAGTTTCCTGCTGTAAAGGAAAGAAATCTGTTATTGAAGTGGAAGACGATGATTCCGATCTAAGTGATGATGAAGACCTATCACATGTATATTCCTAATGTAGTATTTCCATAATCTGTTCAAAAGACTTTTTACTGTAAGTTAAAAATATGAAGTTTAAAAGCAGATGGATTTTTAATTTATGGTTCAGGAAGGATTGGCATGTTAAACGAATCTTCAAGCTCAAAGTGTTACTAATTTACTTGTTTCTGGTATGTAAAATATATAAAAACATGCATCTAAAACTGAAAACTATGCACTAAAAAAAACTGATGCCAATAGAAATGCCACTATTGTACTGCTAGTCTCTCCACAGAGTTGCAATTATATTCATCTATTTTACAGTACGTGATTTGGTTCTTGTGGTATGATATAAATATATATATATTGTTTTTTTTGCATATGGCATTTTTTTTTCTTCCAAACTACTGACACTTTTAATTTATAAAAATAAATAAATTGACATTTGCTAAATTTTATATATGGCTAATAAAACATTGCTGTCTTGAACAATGATTTGTATGTTTTATTGTATGTGTGCTTTAAATAAGTATTACAGATATTACGCAGCACTGTGTATATTTTTCAATTTTGAATCAAAACAGTCTCTTCTGTTGCACCCAGTGATTTCCAGACAACTATCCTTGTACTACTAAGCAGTCATGATTTTTCATACCTATAACTACAGTGCTCACAAAGCATGCTAACTTTCCTTGATTTGTATCGCATTACCATTGGATTAAATGTCTTAAAACATAAGTTATAGGGGATGCCTGTAAATTTAGCCTAATATTCTTCTATGAATGTGCACATGACATTCAACCAAAAATGCCTTAAGGAGAAGCTTCTTCAGTCATCCACTACTAAATTCCTTAAAAAATTCTGGATCTAGTAAAAACTGCATGCAGTCAAGTTGGCAGCTTGAAATTATACAAACAGTCCTGGACAAGTAAATATGTATTAATCCGCGTATGTATGGATAACAAGCCAATACAACTTGTGTGGATGCGGTCTTCCAGCAGCATTGATGTCTGTGCTGTAAGAAGCTGCATCATTTGCAAGCTATAGTAATCTATACGTGGAACTGCAATTTTCTATGTTTACCTGATTTAATTCCGCACAAGTGATCATCTTAATCTTCCCCAACTAACTTCCAACTCATTCATTTTTTTTTATTATATATATATAGATTTTTTGGGATGAAGTGGGTGCATGATGTGGTGCTACCATCTTCTGTCAAGGAATATGCTTATTTCTTGTCTGGAAGAAACTCACAAGCCTGGGTTGTTCTTATCTGGTCTAGTGTCTCAGCATGTGCATAGGCATGTGGTTTTGTGGTAGCCAATCACTCCCCATTGGTTGTGGACTTTAATCCGACACCACCCAATGTCAGCAAATACATCCATTTTGGATCACTTAAATTGAAAACGAGATACTATTCTTCACCAAGTTACAGTGACCCACCCCCCCCCCCCCCCCGACCTACGATGGCCCCGACATACGATAATTTCAACATACGATGGCCTCTCAACAGCATCAACATACGAAGCTTTTGTATGTGGGGGCCATCGCATAAACGGCTATCCGGCAGCGCAGACTTCTTCAGCTGCCACCGTATAGCCATTTACGGTGCCCCGTGTGGTCCGCTGACGATCACTTACCTGTCCTCTGGGCTCCGGAGCGTCCTCTTCGGGAACCCCTGCATCGTCGGCGCTCTCCATCGTCGTCGTCACGTCGCTGCGCACGCCGTCCCGTCATCCAATAGGAGCGGCGTGCGTAGCGACGTAGAGCGGCTAAGGAGAGCGAGGATGCCGGTGAAGCAGAGGCCTTGCCGGAGCGTCGGGGACACCCTGTGGATGCGGCGACAGTGATGGAAGTCGACATCCCGGGCAGCGGTGACGAGCGGTGACTGTCCGGAGCAGCGGGGACAGGTGAGTACAACTTCCTCTACCAGTAGTCTTCAACCTGCGGACCTTCAAATGTTGCAAAACTACAACTCCCAGCATGCCCGGACAGCCGTTGGCTGTCCGGGCATGCTGGGTGTTGTAGTTTTGCAACATCTGGAGGTCCGCAGGTTGTAGACCACTGTCCTATACTTTACATTGCACGAACCCCTTAAAATACGATGGTTTCAACAAACGATGGTCCGTTTGGAACGGATTACCATCGTATGTTGAGGGACCACTGTAGTTGTTTTATTTTTTAAAGCTTATGAGAAATATTCATTTTTTGGGAATCTTTAACCCCTTAAGGACCAGGCCATTTTACACCTTAAGGACCGGAGCGTTTTTTGCAATTCAGACCACTGTCACTTTAAACATTAATAACTCTGGGATGCTTTTAGTTATCATTCTGATTCCGAGATTGTTTTTTCGTGACATATTCTACTTTAACTTAGTGGTAAAATTTTATGGTAACTTGCATCCTTTCTTGGTGAAAAATCCCAAAATTTGATGAAAAAAATGAAAATTTAGCATTTTTCTAACTTTGAAGCTCTCTGCTTGTAAGGAAAATGGATATTCAAAATAAAACATTTTTGGGTTCACATATACAATATGTCTACTTTATGTTTGCATCATAAAATTGAGTTTTTACTTTTGGTAGACACCAGAGGGCTTCAAAGTTCAGCAGCAATTTGGAAATTTTTCACAAAATTTTCAAACTCGCTATTTTTCATGGACCAGTTCAGGTTTGAAGTGGATTTGAAGGGTCTTCGTATTAGAAATACCCCATAAATTACCCCATTATAAAAACTGCACCCCCCAAAGTATTCAAAATGACATTCAATAAGTGTATTAACCCTTTAGGTGTTTCACAGGAATAGCAGAAAAGTAAAGGAGAAAATTCACAATCTTCATTTTTTACACTCGCATGTTCTTGTAGACCCAATTTTTGAATTTTTGCAATTGGTAGAAAGGAGAAAATTTTTACTTGTATTTGAAACCCAATTTCTCTCGAGTAAGCACATACCTCATATGTCTATGTTAATTGTTCAGCGGGTGCAGTAGAGGGCTCAGAAGGGAAGGAGCGACAAATGGTTTTTGGGGGGCATGTCACCTTTAGGAAGCCCCTATGGTGCCAGGACAGAAAAAAAAAAACACATGGCATACCATTTTGGAAACTAGACCCCTCGGGGAACGTAACAAGGGATAAAGTGAACCTTAATACCCTACAGGTGATTCACGACTTTTGCATATGTAAAAAAAAAAAAATGTTTTACCTAAAATGCTTGGTTTCCCCAAAATTTTACATTTTTAAAAAGGATAATAGCAGAAAATACCCCCCAAAATTTGAAGCCCAATTTCTCCCGATTCAGAAAACACCCCATATGGGGGTGAAAAGTGCTCTGCTGGCGCACTACAGGTCTCAGAAGAGAAGGAGTCACATTTGGCTTTTTGAAAGCAAATTTTGCTCTGGGGGCATGCCGCATTTAGGAAGCCCCTATGGTGCCAGAACCGCAAAAAAAAAAACACATGGCATACCATTTTGGAAACTAGACCCCTCGGGGAACGTAACAAGGGGTAATGTGAACCTTAATACCCCACAGGTGATTCACAACTTTTGCATATGTAAAAAAAAAAAAAATTTTGACCTAAAATGCTTGGTTTGCCAAAAATTTTACATTTTTAAAAAGGGTAATAGCAGAAAATACCTCCCAAAATTTGTAACACAATTTCTCCCGAGTACGGCGATACCCCATATGTGGCCCTAAACTGTTGCCTTGAAATACAACAGGGCTCCAAAGTGAGAGCGCCATGCGCATTTGAGGCCTAAATTAGGGACTTGCATAGGGGTGGACATAGGGGTATTCTACGCCAGTGATTCCCAAACAGGGTGCCTCCAGCTGTTGTAAAAGTCCCAGCATGCCTGGACAGTCAGTGGCTGTCTGGTAATACTGGGAGTAGTTGTTTTGCAACAGCTGGAGGCTCCGTTTTGGAAACAGTGGTGTACCAGGCATTTTTCATTTTTATTGGGGAGGGGGGCTGTGTAGGGGAATGTGTATATGTAGTGTTTTTTACTTTTTATTTTGTGTTAGTGTAGTGTAGTGTTTTTATGGTACAGTCGCACGGGCGGGGGGTTCACAGTAGTTTCTCGCTGGCAGTTTGAGCTGCGGCAGAAAATTTACCGCAGCTCAAACTTGCAGCCGGATATTTACTGTAATCCTCCGCCCATGTGAGTGTACCCTGTACGTTCACATTGGAGGGGGGAGAAACATCCAGCTGTTGCAAAACTACAACTCCCAGCATGTAGGGTCTATAAGTGCATGCTGGGAGTTGTAGTTTTGCAACAGCTGGAGGCTCCGTTTTGGAAACAGTGGCGTACCAGACGTTTTTCATTTTTATTGGGGAGGGGGGCTGTGTAGGGGTATGTGTATATGTAGTGTTTTTTACTTTTTATTTTATTTTGTGTTAGTGTAGTGTTTTTAGGGTACAGTCGCACGGGCGGGGGGTTCACAGTAGTTTCTCGCTGGCAGTTTGAGCTGCAGCAGAAAATTTGCTGCAGCTCAAACTTGCAGCCGGATATTTACTGTAATCCTCCGCCCATGTGAGTGTACCCTGTACGTTCACATTGGAGGGGGGAGAAACATCCAGCTGTTGCAAAACTACAACTCCCAGCATGTAGGGTCTATAAGTGCATGCTGGGAGTTGTAGTTTTGCAACAGCTGGAGGCTCCGTTTTGGAAACAGTGGCGTACCAGACGTTTTTCATTTTTATTGGGGAGGGGGGCTGTGTAGGGGTATGTGTATATGTAGTGTTTTTTACTTTTTATTTTATTTTGTGTTAGTGTAGTGTTTTTAGGGTACAGTCGCACGGGCGGGGGTTCACAGTAGTTTCTCGCTGGCAGTTTGAGCTGCAGCAGAAAATTTGCTGCAGCTCAAACTTGCAGCCGGATACTTACTGTAATCCTCCGCCCATGTGAGTGTACCCTGTACATTCACATTAGGGGGGGGGGAACATCCAGCTGTTGCAAAACTACAACTCCCAGCATGTACGGTCTATCAGTGCATGCTGGGAGTTGTAGTTTTGCAACAGCTGGAGGCACACTGGTTGTGAAACACAGAGTTTGGCAACAAACTCAGTGTTTTGCAACCAGTGTGCCTTCAGCTGTTGCAAAAGCTACAACCCCCAGCATGTACGGACAGCGGAAGGGCATGCTGGGTGTTGTAGTTATGCAACAGCGGGAGGCATACTACTTTGGCTGGGGATTGTAGTTATGCAACAGCTGGAGACACACTGGTTTGCTACTTAACTCAGTGTGCCTTCAGCTGTTGCAAAACTTCAACTCTCAGCAGTCACCGACAGCCAACGGGCATGCTGGGAGTTGTAGTTATGCAACCAGCAGATGCACCACTACAACTCCCAGCATGCACTTTAGCTGTTTGTGCAAGCTGGGAGTTGTAGTTACACAACAGCTGAAGGTACACTTTTCCATAGAAAGAATGTGCCTCCAGCTGTTGCAAAACTACAAGTCCCAGCATGCCCATAAGGGAATGCTGGGAGTTGTGGTGGTCTGCCTCCTCCTGTTGCATAACTACAGCTCCCAGCATGCCCTTTTTGCATGCTGGGAGCTGTTGCTAAGCAACAGCAGGAGGCTGTCACTCACCTCCTGCTGCTGCTGATCGACGCTGCAGGTCAGTCCCGCCGCCGCCGCCGTCGTCGCTCCTGGGGCCCCGATCCCAACATTAACGCCGGGGATCGGGGTCCCCAGCACCCGGGGTCGTCTTCCCGCACCCGCTCACGTCCTCCGGAAGAGGGGCGGAGCGGGTGCGGGAGTGACACCCGCAGCAGGCGCCCTGATTGGTCGGCCGGGAATCCGGCCGACGAATCAGGGCGATCGTGAGGTGGCACCAGTGCAGGCTCTGGCTGTTCGGGGCCGTCTCTGACTGCCCCGATCAGCCAGTAATTCCGGGTCACCGGGTCACTGGAGACCCGATTGACCTGGAATCGCCGCAGATCGCTGGACTGAATTGTTCAGCGATCTGCGGCCATCGCTGACATGGGGGGGGCATAATGACCCCCCTGGGCGATATGCCGCGATGCCTGCTGAACGATTTCAGCAGGCATCGGGCACCGGCTCCCCTCCGGCTAGCGGCGGGGGGCCGGGAATGGACAGGACGTACTCCTACGTCCTCGGTCCTTAAGGACTCGGAAACGGGGGCTTGGAGTACGTCCATTGTCCTTAAGGGGTTAACCCCTTAAGGACTCAGTTTTTCCGTTTTTACACTTCCGTTTTTTCCTCCTTATTTAAAAAAAATCATAACCCTTTAAATTTTGCACCTAAAAATCCATATTGGGGCTTATTTTTTGTGCCACAAATTCTACTTTGCAGTGACATTAGTAATTTTACCTAAAAATCCACGGCGAAATGGAAAAAAAATATATAATTGTGCGACAAAATTGAAGAAATGCCATTTTGTACATTTTGGGGGCTTCTGTTTCTACGCAGTGCATTTTTCGGTAAAAATGACACCTTTATCATTATTCTGTAGGTCCATACAGTTAAAATGATACCCTACTTATATAGGATTGATTTTGTCATACTTCTGGAAAAATTCATAACTACATGCAGGAAAATGTATACAATTAAAAATGTCCTCCTCTGACCCCTATAAAGTTTTTTATTTTTCCGTATATGGGTACGTATGAGGGCCCATTTTTTGCACCGTGATCTGACGTTTTTATCGGTACCATTTTTGTTTTGATCACTTTTTTTTTTTTTTATGGTATAAAAAGTGACCAAAAATAGGCTATTTTGAACTTTTGAATTTTTTTACTTGTACGCCATTGACCCTGCGGACATTTATGCATGCGGCGATACTACATATGTTTATATTTTTTATTTACATTTTATTTTTTATTTAATGGGAAAACGTGGGTGATTCTGACTTTTATTAGGGAAGGGGTTAAATCACATTTATTAACACTTTATTTAAACTTTTTTTTTTTTTTTTTTTGCAGTGTTATAGCCCATAGGGGGCTATAACATTGCACACACTGATTACCTATACTGATCACTGCCATGCATTAACATGGCATTGATCAGTGTTTATCGCCGCTCGACTGCTCCTGCCTGGATCTCAGGCACAGAGCAGTCATTCGGCGATCGGACACATAGGAGGCAGGTAGGGATCCTCCTCGTGTCCTGCAAGCTTTTCGGGATGCCGAGATTTCACCACGGCGGTCCCAAAAAGCCCAACTGAGCTGCCGGGATTGTTCCGGTTTCACTTCAGTCTCGGCGGTCAACTTTGATCACTGCGTCTGAAGGGTTAATACCGGGCATCACCGCTAACGGTGATGTCCAACATTATCCACGGGTCCCGTCCTGCGTCGTTAAGGGGGTTAAAGCATATCTTATGATGTTGGATCCAGTTTTCCATTTTATATACAGTAACCCCCCGACCTACGATGGCCCCGACATATGATAAAATCGACATACGATGGCCTCTCAGAGGCCATCGCATGTCGATGTCAGCATCGACATACGATGCTTTTATATGTCGGGGCCATCGCATTAACTGCTATCCGACAGCGCAAAATGCTTAAGCTGCTGTCGGATAGCAGTGTAATGTGCCCCAGCAGGTTCACTTACCTATTCCCGATGCTCCGGGTCCACTTCGCGATCCTCCGGTGTCTTGCGCATCTTCTCCAGGGTCCGGGCCTTGCTTTCCAGTGTCGTTATTACGTCACTACGCATGCCACGCCGGTGCAGCAACGTAATAACGTCACCAGAAAGCGAGGCCCGGACCCTGCAGAAGATGCGCAAGACACCGGAGGATCGCGAAGAAGACACCGGAGCAGCGGGACAGCATCGGGAGCCCCTGGAACAGCATCGGGAGCGGTGAGGACCTGGTGCGGAGCGGCGGGGACAGGTAAGTACAGCTTCCTATACTTTACATTGCACGGATCCCTCAACATACGACAAACGATGGGTCGCTTGGAACGAATTACCATCGTATGTTAAGGGACCACTGTACTTAGAAGTATAAAAAGATGTAATACAGTCATGGCCGTAATTGTTGGCACCCATGAATTTTTTCTAGAAAATGACGAATTTCTCACAGAAAAGGATTGCAGTGACACATGTTTTTGCTATACACATGTTTATTCCCTTTGTGTGTATTGGAACTAAACCAAAAAAGGAGGCTAAAAAGCTAATTGGACATAATGGAAGAATATCGGTCCCGTGGTCCCGAGAAAAAAGAGAAGTGCTTCTGTGGGCGCTCGCCTCCGTCACAGATATAGTCCATCACAGGTATGTGGATGTTTCCGTGAACTTGGTCAAATAAAACCGCTTGGACACGGATGTATTTGGAAAATAAAAAGGTTTATTCCTTCAGCATGCAATACAGCAACGCGTTTCGAGGGGCGGGGACCCCCTCTTCATCAGGCTATATGAGATAGCCTGATGAAGAGGGGGTCCCTGCCCCTCGAAACACGTTGCTGTATTGCATGCTGAAGGAATAAACCTTCTTTTTATTTTCCAAATACATCCGTGTCCAAGCGGTTTTATTTTACCAAGTTCTCGGAAACATCCACATACCTGTGACGGACTATATCTGTGACGGAGGTGAGCGCCCACAGAAGCACTTCTCTTTTTTCTCGGGACCACGGGACCGATATTCTTCCATTCCTGTGACCGTCCTCCGCCGGTGAGAACGGGTCTAGTGCCGGCTGCACTCCTCCAATCTGTGTCCCCCAGAATAGTGGGAAACAAGCGTCTACTGGTGTTGTGCCCACGGTACAACACAGAAAGGTGAGCAAACCTAACATATCAACCTAAAACACCAATCTGGAAACGGCTGCTCCCCCCCCCTCCTTGGAGCCGACATCCATTTTTAATTTCATTTAATTATTTTCTTTTACACTCAGATTATCTATATATATATATTTTTTACTACGCTTAGATGCGCATTGTGTCTCCTCTGTCTTTTTCTATATATTTCTGTTAATTGGACATAATGTCACACCAAACTCCAAAAATGGGCTGGACAAAATGATTGGCACCCTCAACTTAATATTTGGTTGAACACCCTTTGGAAAAAATAACTGAAATCCGTTGCTTCCTATAACCATCAATAAGCTTCTTCACCTCTCAGCCGGAATGTTAGACCACTCTTCCTTTGCAAACTGCTCGAGGTCTCTCTTGTTGGAAGGGTCCCTTTTCCCAACAAGAATTTTAAGATCTCTCCACAGGTGTTCAATAGGATTTAGATCTGGACTCATTGCTGGCCACTTCATAACTCTCCAGTGCTTTGTTGCCATCCATTTCTGGGTGCTTTTTGACGTATGTTTGGGGTCATTGTCCTGCTGGAAGACCCAAGATTTCAGATGCAAACCCAGCTTTCTGACACTGGGCTGTACAGTGCGACCCAAAATCCATTGGTAATCCTCAGATTTCTTGATGCCTTCCACACATTCAAGGCACAGATTTATCAAACTGTGTGAGAGAAAAAGTGGAGTGATTTTTCCACAGCGACCAATCACAGTTCAGCTTTCACTTTACCAGAGCTCATTAGCTGAGCTGTGATTGGTTGCTGTGGAAAAATCACTCCACTTTTTCTCTCACAGTTTGATAAATCTGATCCCCAGAGGCAGCAAAACAACCCCAAAACATAATTGAACCTCCACCATATTTCACTGTAGGTAATGTGTTTTTTTTTTGTAGGCCTCATTCCATTTTCGGTAAACAGTAGAATTATGTGCTTTACCAGAAAGCTCTATCTTGGTCTGATCTGTCCACAAGATGATTTCCCAGAAGGATTTTGGCTTACTCCAAGTTCATTTTGGCAAAATGTAGTCTTTCTTTTTATGTCTGTGCCAGCAGTGGGGTCCTCCTGGGTCTCCTGCCATAACGTTTTGTTTCCTTTAAATATTGATCAATAGTTTGCACTGACACTGATGCTCCCTGAGCCTACAGGACAGCTTTAATATCTTTTGAACTTGTTTGGGGCTGCTTATCCACCATCTGGACTATCCTGCATTGACACCTTTCATTATTTTTTTCTCTTCAGTCCATACCCAGAGAGATGAGCTACAGTGCCATGGGTTGCAAATTTCTTTATGATGTTGCGCACTGTGGACAAAGGCAAATCTAGATTTCTGGAGATGACTTGTAACCTTGAGATTGTTGATATTTTTCCCAAATCTTGGTCCTCAAGTCCTCAGACAGGGCTCTTCTCCTCTTTCTATTGTCCATGCTTAGTCTGGCACACACAGACACACAATGCAAAGAATAAGTGAACTTTTCTCCTTTTTATCTGCTTTGAGGTGTGATTTTTATACTGCCCACACCTGTCACTTGCCCTAGGTGCGTTTAAAGGAGCATCACATGCTTGAAACAATCTTATTTTTCCACAATTTTAAAAGAGTGCCAATAATTTTGTCCAGCCCATTTTTGGAGTTTGGTTTGACATTATGTCCAATTAGCTTTTTTTCTTCCCTTTTTTGGTTTAGTTCCAATACACACATGGGGAATAAACATGTGTTACTGCAATCCTTTTCTGTGAGAAATACTTCATTTTTAAAAAATAAAAATAAATCAGGGGTGCCAACATTTACGGCCATGACTGTATGTCCTAAATTGTTTTTTTTTTTTGTGCCAGCTAATGAATGCAAATGTCTATAGTAATGCTAAATTGCTATTTCTGCGTGTCTTTGCTGTTTTTATGTTCTGGACGCCATGCTACTGCATGCTTCTGAAACACTTCATTATTCTCCACCATTGAGTTGATTTCTTATCATTGGAGAACAGTAGGCCCCAGGTTGAGATTCACTCCAGCAGATAAAGGAAAGCTACTTTGGTATTAAATGATGTTCAGGGCTCTTCTGTGTCCCCAGAGGTCAGGTCGGTTTGATGATTGGAAGATAAACATTAAGTCTTGAGAATTACACTGAACACTTGCTCAGTTATTTCAGGCTTATAAAAAAAAAATAAGCTTCTTAGAATACGACTTCACCAATATGGTGTTTTTATTATTTTGTAAACAATATTATATTGATATTTAGTCAAGGGAAACAGGGCACAATCAAGGAACAAGGTAATTACATACAGTCATGGCCGTAAATGTTGACACCCCTGAAATTTTTCTAGAAAATGAAGTATTTCTCACAGAAAAGGATTGCAGTAACACATGTTTTGCTATACACGTTTATTCCCTTTGTGTGTATTGGAACTAAACCAAAAAAGGGGGGGGGGGGGAAAGCAAATTGGATATAATGTCACACCAAACTCCAAATATGGGCTGGACAAAATTATTGGCACCCTTTCAAAATTGTGAAAAAATGAGATTATTTCAAGCATGTGATGCTCCTTTAAACTCACCTGGGGCAAGTTACAGGTGTGGGCAATATAGAAATCACACCTGAAAGCAGCTAAAAAAGAACTGTTCACTTAGTGTGGCGCACACAGATACACAATGCAAACACTAGGCATGGACCACAGAAAGAGGAGAATTGAACTGTCTGAGGACTTGTAACCTTGGGATTGTTCATATTTTATCACAATTTTGGTTTTCAAGTCCATCTGCACAAATGTAAATTTGCCTTTGTCCACAGTGCGCAACATTATCAAGAAGTTTGCAACCCATGGCACTGTAGCTAATCCTCCTAGGCGTGGATAAAATCACAGTAGAACTCCAAGATGTGGACAGTATACACGGGTGCTCGACAACCAGGTATGCTGTGCTGTGAAACGTGTTGCCCTTAAGGACCAGTCGTTTTTCGTTTTTTGCACTTTTGTTTTTTCCTCCTTACCTTTAAAAAAAAAATCATAACTCTTTCAATTTTGCACCTAAAAATCTGTATTACGGCGCCACCAATTCTACTTTGTAATGACATCAGTCATTGTACCCAAAAATCTACGGCGAAACGGGAAAAAAAATCATTATGCGACAAAATTGAAAACAAAAATGCCATTTTGTAACTCTTGGGGGCTTCCGTTTCTACGTAGTACATTTCCCGTTAAAAATTACACCTTTCCTTTATTCTCTAGGTCCATACGGTTAAAATGATACCCTACTTGTATAGATTTGATTTTGTATTACTACTGAAAAAAAAATCATAAATACATGCAGGAAAATTTATATGTTTAAAATTGTCATTTTCTGAGCCCTATAACTTTTTTAATTTTACATGTTCAGGGGGCTATGAGGGCTCATTTTTTGCGCCGTGATCTGAAGTTTTTGTCGGTACCATTTTTGCATTGATCAAACTTTTTGATCGCTTTTTATTCATCTTTCCATGATATAAAAAGTGACCAAAAATACGCTATTTTGGACTTTGGAATTTTTTTGCGCGTACGCCATTGAACATGCGGTTTAAAAAGCGGTATATTTTTATAATTCGGAAATTTCGGCACACGGCGATACCACATATGTTTATTTTTATTTACACAGTTTTTTTTTTATTCTTGGAAATGCCACGTGATTCAAACTTATATTAGGGGAAGGGATCATTGAAAGGCTTAATGATTTTTTTACACTTTTCTTATGCCATATTATAGTCCCCAGGGGGGGCTATAACATTGCATGTACTGATCTTTACCACTGATTGATGCATCTCCATAGGAATGCATCAATCAGTGTTTTCGGCGATTGAATTCTCAAGCCTGGATCTCAAGCTTGAAGCATTCATTCGGCGATCGGACTGCAGGAAGGAAGGTAAGAGACCTTCCTCCTGAAGTACAGCTGTTCGGGATGCCGTTATTATACCGCGGCGATCCCGAACAGCTCCCTGAGCTAACCGGCACATTTTACTTTCACTTTTAACCGCGTGGCTCAGCTTTGAGTGCACAGCTAAAGGGTTAATAGGGCACGGCACGTGCGCTATTAGCGGCGGGTCCCAGCTTCACTATGACGCCGAGCCCGCCGTGAAATGATGCGGGGTTACCGTGTAACCCCGCGTTATATCACGGGAGCGGGACTGGGGGCGTAAGTTTACGCCCTTGGTCCTTAACAGGTTAAGGACCCAGCCCAAATATACCTTAAAGGGGTATTCCAGGCAAAAACTTTTTTTTATATATCAACTGGCTCCGGAAAGTTAAACAGATTTGTAAATTACTTCTATTAAAAAATCTTAATCCTTCCAATAGTTATTAGCTTCTGAAGTTTTCTGTCTAACTGCTCAATGATGATGTCACGTCACGGGAGCTGTGCATGATGGGAGAATATCCCTTGCATGATGGGAGAATATCCCTTGCATGATGGGAGAATATCCCCATAGGAGCTGGACAGCTCCCAGGACGTGAGTCATCAGAAAATAGTTAGACAGAAAACAGCAACTCAACTTCAGAAGCTAATAACTATTGGAAGGATTAAGATTTTTTAATAGAAGTAATTTACAAATCTGTTTAACTTTCCGGAGTCAGTTGATATATAAAAAAAAGTTTTTGCCTGGAATACCCCTTTAACCTCTTAAGGACCCAGGACGTACGGGGACGTCCTCGCACCCTGGGCCTTAAAGACCCAGGACGTCCCCGTACGTCCTGGCGTTTTCCGGTCTCTGCCGCTCGCCGGGCAGAGATCGGAACTGGATGCCTGCTGAAATCCTTCAGCAGGCATCCAGGGCAAACGCCGAGGGGGGCCATGTAGGCCCCCCATGTCGGCGATCGCCGCAAATCGCAAGGGAAATCGCCCTTGCGATCTGCGGCGATACCGGGCTGATCGGGTCTCTGGGACCCGACCGCCCGGTAATTTCGCATGATCCCGGCTGTCACAGACAGCCAGGACCATGCTGAAGTATCGGAGCGAGGTGGCAAGCCTGCCACCTCCTCCGATCCCCTGCGATCTGTCGGTTAGTGAACCGACCAATCGCAGGAGGGGGGGCGGTTACTTCCTCCCGTCCTGCCCGGCCCCTGAAAGTCGGGACAGGACGGGAGGAAGACCGGAGGACGCGGCGGGGGACGGGGGAGTGCTGGGGCCCGGCCCCGGTACTTACCGCGTTCCTGAAGACCCGGATCCCGGCGGTGAAGATGGCGGCGGCGGCGACAGGTGAGTTGATCTTCAGCCGTGGTCGGGCCCTTTACAGCAATGCACGTCGCCGTAAAGCGACATGCATTGCTGTAATAGGACCCTGTAAACTACAACTCCCAGCATGCCCAGACAGCCCTTGGCGTCTGGGCATGCTGGGAGTTGCAGTTTTGCAACATCTGGAGGTCCACAGTTTTTGGACCACTGTGCCCTTCCAGATGTTGCAAAACTACACATCCTCAGCATGCCCTTACTGTCCAGGCATGCTGGGAGTTGTAGTTCTGTAACATCTGGCCCTTCAGATGTTGCAGAACTACAACTCCCAGCATGCCTGGACAGTTTTGGCATACTGGGAGTTGTAGTTTTGCAACATCTGGAAGTGCACAGATTGGGAACCACTGTATTAGTGGTCTGCAAACTAGTCCTCCAGATGTTGCAAAACTACAACTCCAAGCATGCTGGGAGTTGTAGTTCGGCAACATCTGGCTCTAAAGATGTTGCCGAACTACTACTCCCAGCATGCCTGAGAATGTTTGGGAGTTGTGGTTTTGCAACAGCTGGAGGCACACTGGTTGGGAAACATTGTTTCCTAACTCAGTGTTTCCCAACCCGTGTGCCTCCAGCTGTTGCAAAACCACAACTCCCAAACATTCTCAGGCATGCTGGGAGTAGTAGTTTTGCAACAGCTGGAGGTCCCCCCCTGTGAATGTACAGGGTACACTCACATGGGCAGGCGGCTTACAGTGAGTATCGGGCTGCAAGTTTGCAATGCAGCAAATTTTGCGCGGCAGCTCAAACTCGCTGTAACCCCCCGCCCGTGTGACTGTACCCTAAAAACACTACACTACACTTACACAAAATAAAATAAAAAGTAAAAAACACTACATATACACATACCCCTACACAGCCCCCCTCCCTCCCCAATAAAAATGAAAAACACCTGGTACGCCACTCTTTCCAAAATGGAGCCTCCAGTTGTTGCAAAACAACAACTCCCAGTATTGCCGGACAACCGTTGACTGTCCAGGCATGCTGGGAGTTTTGCAACAGCTGGAGGCACCCTGTTTGGGAATCACTGGCGTAGAATACCCCTATGTCCACCCCTATGCAAATCCCTAATTCAGGCCTCAAATGCGCATGGCGCTCTCACTTTGGAGCCCTGTCGTATTTCAGGGCAACAGTTTAGGGTCACATATGGGGTATCGCCGTACTCGGGAGAAATTGACTAACAAATCTTGGGGGGCTTTTTCTCCTTTCACCCCTTATGAAAAGGTGAAGTTGGGGTCTACACCAGCATGTTAGTGTAAAAAAAATAAACTTTTTACACTAACATGCTGGTGTTGCCCTATACTTTTCATTTTGACAAGAGGTAAAGGGGAAAAAAGCCCCCAAAATTTGTAATGCAATTTCTCCCGAGTACGGAGATACCCCATATGTGGGCACAAACTGCTCTGGGGGCGCACAACAAGGCCCAGAAGGGAGAGTGCGCCATGTACATTTGAGGTGATTTGCACAGGGGTGGCTGATTGTTACAGCGGTTTTGACAAATGCAAAAAAAAAAAAAAAACCCCACATGTGACCCCATTTCGGAAACTACACCCCTCACGGAATGTAATGAGGGGTGCAGTGAGAATTTACCCCCCACAGGTGTCTGACGGATCTTTGGAACAGTGGGCTGTGCAAATTAAAAATGTTGTACAGCCCACTGTTTCAAAGATATGACAGACACCAGTGGGGGGTAAATGCTCACTTTACGCCTTCTTACGTTCCTCAAGGGGTCTAGTTTCCAAAATGGTATGCCATGTGGGGGTTATTTTGCTGTCCTGGCACCATAGGGGCTTCCTAAATGCGACATGCCCCCCGAGCAAAATTTGCTCTCAAAAAGCCAAATATGACTCCTTCTCTTCTGAGCATTGTAGTTCGCCCGTAGTGCACTTCAGGTCAACTTTTGGGGTACCTCCATACTCAGAAGAGATGTGGTTACAAATTTTGGGGGGTATTTTCTGCTATTAACCCTTGCAAAAATGTGAAATTTGGGGGGAAACACACCTTTTAGTGATTTTTTTTTATTTTTTTTTTACGTATGCAAAAGTCGTGAAACCCCTGTGGGGTATTAAGGCTCACTTTATTTCTTGTTACGTTCCCCGAGGGGTCTAGTTTCCAAAATGGTATGCCATGTGTTTTTTTTTTTGCTGTCCTGGCACCATAGGGGCTTCCTAAATGCGACATGCCCCCGAGCAAAATTTGCTCTCATATATGACTCCTTCTCTTCTGAGCATTGTAGTTCACCCATAGTACACCTCAGGTCAACTTATGGGGTACCTTCATACTCAGAAGAGATGGGGTTACAATGTTTGGGGGGTATTTTCTGCTATTAACCCTTGCAAAAATGTGAAATTTGGGGGGAAACACACATTTTAGTGAAATTTTTTTTAAATTTTTTTACATATGCAAAAGTCGTGAAACACCTGTGGGGTATTAAGGCTCACTTTATTCCTTGTTACGTACCTCAAGGGGTCTAGTTTCCAAAATGGTATGCCATGTGGGGGATTTTTGCTGTTCTGGCACCATAGGGGCTTCCTAAATGCAACATGCCCCCCAAAAACCATTTAAAAAAAAACGTACTCTCCAAAATCCCCTTGTCGCTCCTTCGCTTCTGAGCCCTCTACTGCGCCCGCCGAACACTTTACATAGACATATGAGGTATGTGCTTACTCGAGAGAAATTGGGCTACAAATATAAGTATACATTTTCTCCTTTTTCCCCTTGTAAAAATTCAAAAATTGGGTCTACAAGAACATGCGAGTGTAAAAAATGGAGATTGTGAATTTTCTCCTTCACTTTGCTGTTATTCCTGTGAAACACCTAAAGGGTTAAAACGCGGACTGAATGTCATTTTCAAGACTTTGGGGGGTGCAGTTTTTATAATGGGGTCATTTGTGGGGTATTTCTAAAATGAAGACCCTTCAAATCCACTTCAAACCTGAACTGGTCCATGAAAAATTGTGAGTTTGGAAATTTTGTGAAAAATTGGAAAATTGCTGCTGAACTTTGAAGCCCTCTGGTGTCTTCCAAAAGTAAAAACATGTCAACTTTATGATGCAAATATAAAGTAGACATATTGTATATGTGAATAAAAAAAAAAATTATTCGGAATATCCATTTTCCTTACAAGCAGAGAGCTTCAAAGTTAGAAAAATGCAAAATTTTCAAATTTTTCATAAAATTTGGGGATTTTTCACCAAGAAAGGATGCAAGTTACCACAAAATTTTACCACTATGTTAAAGTAGAATATGTCACGTAAAAAACAATCTCGGAATCAGAATGATAACTAAAAGCATCCCAGAGTTATTAATGTTTAAAGTGACAGTGGTCAGATGTGCAAAAAAAGGCCGGGTCCTGAGGTGTAAAATGGCTGGGTCCTTAAGGGGTTAAGGACCTGGCCATTTTTTGAACATCTGACCACTGTCACTTCAAGCATTAATAACTCTGGGATGCTTTTACCTTTCATTCTGATTCCGAGAATGTTTTTTCGTGACATATTCTACTTTGTTAGTGGTAAAATTTTGTCGATACTTGTATAATTTCTTGGTGAAAAATTTCAGAATTTGATGATGAAAATTTTGCATTTTTTTACTTTGAAGCTCTCTGCTTAGATATTCCAAATAAATTATACATTGATTCACATATACAATATGTCTTCTTTATGACTGCATCATAAAGTTTACATGTTTTTACTTTTGGAAGACATCAGAGAGCTTCAAAGTTCAGCAGCAATTTTCCAATTTTTCACAACATTTTCTAAATCGGAATTTTTCAGGGACAAGTTCAGTTTTGAAGTGGATTTGAAGGGCCTTCATATTAGAAATACCCCACAAATTACCCAATTATAAAAACTGCACCCCACAAAGTATCCAAAATGACATTCAGTAAGTGTGTTAACCCTTTAGGCGTTTCACAGGAATAGCAGCAAAGTGAAAGAGAAAATGCAAAATCTTCATTTTTTTTTTACAAGGCTTCAAAACAGAAAGTGAAGTGCTGGCACTGCTCTCCCTCTATGCTCTCCCTTGAATGGTCTATGTTCACACTCTAGCTAACAGCGTATCTTCGTGTGGTGGTGCTCATGTACTATAGTAGTAACGAGGTGAATACAAATCCATATAATAGAGAAGAAAGTACAGGCAACTCACCACGTTGTAGTAACTTCGTGTTTATTACTGGGACATGCAGGTAAAGCGGCTCCACGCCACACCGGGATGCCGAACACTAGTGCGTTAACCGATGACCTCATTTTTTTACACTCGCATGTTCTTGTAGACCCAGTTTTTGAATTTTTACAAGTGGTAATATGAGAAAAAGCCCCACAAAATTTGTAACCCAATTTCTCTCGAGTAAGGAAATACCTCATTTGTGTATGTCAAGTGTTCGGCGGGTGCAGTAGAGGGCTCCGAAGGGAAGGAGCGACAATGGGATTTTGGAGAGTGAATTTTTCTGAAATGGTTTTTGGGGGGCATGTCACATTTAGAAAGCCCCTATGGTGCCAGAACAGCAGAAAACCCGACATGGCATACCATTTTGGAAACTACACCCCTCAAGGCACGTAACAAGGGGTCCAGTTAGCCTTAACACCCCACAGGTGTTTGACAACTTTTTGTTAAAATCGGATGTGTAAATGGAAAAGGGTAATGGGAGAAAATGCCCCCCCCCCCCAAATTTGTAACCCAATCTCTTCTGAGTATGGAAATACCCCATGTTAGGACATAAAATGCTCTGCTGGTGAACTACAATGCTCAGAAGAGGAGTCACATTTGGCTTTTTGAAAGCAACTTTTACTGAAATGTTTTTTTGGGGGCATGTCGCATTAAGGAAGCCCATGTGGTGCCAGAACAGCAAATAATACCCACGTGGCATACTATTTTGGAAACTACCCCCAAAATGACCCCCAAAATTTGTAACCCCATTTCTTCTGAGTATGGAAATACCCCATGTGTGGACGTCAAGTGCTCTGCTTGCACACTACAATGCTCAGAAGAGGAGGAGTGCCATTGAGCTTTTGGAAAGAGAATTCGTTTGGAAAGTCAGGGGCCATGTGTGTTTACAAAGCCCCCCGTGGTGCCAGAACAGTGGACCCCCCACATGTGACCCCATTTTGGAAACTACACCCCTCACAGAATTTAATAAGGGGTGCAGTGAGTATTTACACCCCACTGGCGTTTGACAGATGTCTGGAACAGTGGGCTGTGCAAATGAAAAATTACATATTTCATTTTCACGGACCACTGTTCCAAAAATCTGTCAGGCACCTGTGGGGTGTAAATTCTCACTGTACCCCTTATTACATTACATGAGGGGTGTAGTTTCCAAAATGGGGTCACATGTGGCGGGGGTCCATTGTTCTGGCACTATGGGTGCTTTGTAAACATACGTGGCCTTTAATTCCGGCAAATTTTCTCTTCAAAATCCAAATGGCGCTCCTTCTCTTCTGAGCATTGTAGTTCGCCCACAGAGCACATTACATTCACATATGGGGTATGTTCTTACTCAGAAGAGATGGGGTTACAAATTTTGGGGGGCTTTTTTCCTATTTTCCCTTGTGAAAATGAAAAATTTTGCGTAACACCGGCATTTTAGTAATTTTTTTATTTTCCCATCCCACTTTAATGAAAATTTGTCAAACACCTGTGGGGTGTTAAGGCGCACTATACCCCTTGTCACATTCCGTGAGGGGTGTAGTTTCCAAAATGTCACAGGGGGTATTTATTTTTTTGCGTTTATGTCACAACTGCTGTAAAATCAGCTACCCCTGTGCAAATCACCAATTTAGGCCTCAAATGTACATGGTGCCTTGTTGTGCATCCGCAGAGCATTTTACGCCCACATATGGGGTATTTCCGTACTCAGGAGAACTTGCGTTACAAATTTTGGGGGTCTTTTTTTCCTTTTACCGCTTGTGAAAATAAGTATGGGGCAACACCAGCATGTTAGTGTACATTTTTTTATTTTTTTACACTAACAGGCTGGTGTAGCCCCCAACTTTTCCTTTACATAAGGGGTAAAAGGAGAAAAAGCCCCCCACAATTTTTAGTGCAATTTCTCCTGAGTACGGAAGAAACACAAAAACAAATATAGGAGAGCGGACAGGATCGATATTCATATGCAGCCACTTTTCAACTTTACAAGCGCAATTTTACTTACTTCGGCGAGAGGTTTTTTTTTCGTCCTTAAACCCCCCTCAATCCGGCTAGCCTTCGAACAAGTTTGTTTCCACCACGCCGTCCAGATGTATGGCACACCGATCACTTCTTTTTCGGATCCGTCCGAAATTTTTCTTTAACCCCTTAAGGACCAAGGACGTACCGGTACGTCCTTGGTCCTGCTCTTCTGATATAACGCGGGGTTACACAGTAACCCCGCGTCATATCATGGCGGGCCCGGCGTCATAGTGAAGCCGGGACCCGCCTCTAATAGCGCGCAGCGCCGATCGCGGCGCCGCGCGCTATTAACCCTTTAGCCGCGCGCTCAAAGCTGAGCCGCGCGGCTAAAAGTGAAAGTGAAAGTTCCCGGCTAGCTCAGTCGGGCTGTTCGGGATAGCCGCGGCTAATCGCGGCATCCCGAACAGCTGACAGGACAGCGGGAGGGCCCCTACCTGCCTCCTCGCTGTCCGATCGCCGAATGACTGCTCAGTGCCTGAGATCCAGGCATGAGCAGTCATCCGGCAGAATCGTTGATCACTGGTTTCTTATGAGAAACCAGTGATCAACATAGAAGATCAGTGTGTGCAGTGTTATAGGTCCCTATGGGACCTATAACACTGCAAAAAAAAAGTGAAAAAAAAAAGTGAATAAAGATCATTTAACTCCTCCCCTATTAAAAGTTTGAATCACCCCCCTTTTCCAATAAAAAAAAAAACACAGTGTAAATAAAAATTAAAATAAACATATGTGGTATCACCGCGTGCGGAAATGTCCGAATTATAAAAATATATCATTAATTAAACCGCTCGGTCAATGGCGTGCGCACAAAAAAATTCCAAAGTCCAAAATAGTGCATTTTTGGTCACTTTTTATATCATTTAAAAATGAATAAAAAGTGATCAATAAGTCCTATCAATGCAAAAATGGTACCGTTAAAAACTTCAGATCACGGCGCAAAAAATGAGCCCTCATACCGCCCCATACACGGAAAAATAAAAAAGTTATAGGGGTCAGAAGATGACAATTTTAAACGTATTAATTTTCCTGCATGTAGTTATGATTTTTTCCAGAAGTCCGACAAAATCAA
The DNA here is from genome assembly GCF_029499605.1 of Hyla sarda. NCBI lineage: Eukaryota > Metazoa > Chordata > Amphibia > Anura > Hylidae > Hyla > Hyla sarda. The sequence goes on along the minus strand of NC_079191.1, from coordinate 197,799,380 downwards.
ACCTATATAAGTAGGGTATCATTTTAATCGTATGGACCTACAGAATACATATCAGTTGTCATTTTTACCGAAAAATGTACTACGTAGAAACGGAAGCCCCCAAAAGTTACAAAACAGCGTTTTTTTTTTCAATTTTGTCGCACAATGATTTTTTTTCCCGCTTCACCATAGATTTTTGGGCAAAATTACTGACGTCATTACAAAGTAGAATTGGTGGCGCAAAAAATAAGCCATCATATGGATTTTTAGGTGTAAATTTGAAAGAGTTATGATTTTTTAAAGGCAAGGAGCAAAAAACGAAAATGCAAAAACGGAAAAACCTCCGGTCCTTAAGGGGTTAAAATCACTGCAATGCACTTAACTTCATTCAAAATAATAATTTATTTCATATTCCATACAATCTGACGCGTTGTGGGGAGAAAATTCCCCTTCCTCAGGGATACCTATTTCTAACACAATTACTACTTTTACATGGATCTATGACCCCATGTTCACCCGGAAACAATTGCCCATTGGACGAGACATTAAAATACCAAAAATTTCTATTTTCTTTATACTCGCTCAATACATTCATTAAAACCATTCGGAATCAATGTATTTAGTTTAAAAATATAAAAACTTTCTCTCCTACATAAAGTGGAGAATCTACGTAAACTTTCCGCTATCTGCTCCATGGGAATCACCCGTAGCAACCCTGAGTCTGCATTATGATGTGTTAAAAAATGACGGGAAACACTATGCTTTAAATATTTATCCCAATATACAAAGAAAGGAGGAATGGCACTCACCGCTTACTGTAATTTCTTATCTTTTATTCTTCATAAAGTGCAGGTGCTTTAAAAAGGCATTTCACCCAGCCGGGTGTGGACGCCAGTGCGCGTGCTACCTGTAGCACGCGCACTGGCGTCCACACCCGGCTGGGTGAAATGCCTTTTTAAAGCACCTGCACTTTATGAAGAATAAAAGATAAGAAATTACAGTAAGCGGTGAGTGCCATTCCTCCTTTCTTTGTATATTGGGATTCTGGATACTCTTCATTTTCATAAGGAATTGAGCACCACTAACTGTTATGGGACTGACCTGGTTCACATAGGAATCACGGGAAGCTTGGCAGTGCCGGCCAGCTTTTTCTAATCTAAGTTGTGCTTTAAATATTTATGCTTAATATTAAATCTATGCGAATTTATTCTTTTTCGAAGTGTTTGAGATGTGCGGCCCACATATTGGGTCCCACACGGACATTCGAAGCACATAAATGACAAAATTACTAGCACAATTTAATCTAGATTTTATAGGGATTTCCTCACCAGTGGACGCACTTTTTATTTTCTGTTTCCCGTTTTCTATATGTGAACAGGTACCACATCTCTTTTCGTTACACCTAAACGATCCTTTCAATGTTTCTTGTTCTTTTTTTGTTTTTTTATTCATTATATTTGTATTTAATCTAGGGTATGTATAGTGGTCTCAAACTTCAGCCCTCCTGCTGTTGCAAAACTACATATTCCAGCATGCCCAAACAGGTGTCTGGGCATGCTGGGAGTTGTAGTTTTGCAACATCTGGAGGGCTAGAGTTTAGAGATCACAGTCTCAGACTGTAGCCCTCCAGATCAACTTACCGGCTTCCGTAGGATCCTGGGAGCCGTCCTCTTCTGACGCACGACATGCCGCCCGCCGATCATCGTCGCCACTGCCTCCGGACGGGTAAGTGGACGTTGGCCTTCGGTCCCCTTCGTTTCCCCGTTCTGCCCCGCCTATTGTGGGTGGGCACTACGGGGAAAACTAAAGTTAACCCCCCCGCCCCCGATCTGCTATTGGTCGTCGCTTCTGATGATCAATAGCAGACCAATAGCAGGGATAGGAGGGGTGGCACCCCTGCCACCTCACTCCTATCCCTTCAGAGGGATCTTAGGTGTCTTCGACAACCGCGAACCCCCTTATATTCCTGGTCACCATAGACCTGTATGACCTGGAATCGGCGCAAATCGCAAGTGTGAATTCACTTGCGATTTGCGCCGATCGCCGACATGGGGGACCCCTCTGGGCATTTGCCCAATCAATATCAGCAGTCACCCCGGTCGTCGCGCGGCGGGGACCAAAATTCCCACGGGCGTATGGATACGCCCTGGGTCCTTTTAAGTACCAGGACGTCAAGGCGTATCCATACTCCCTAGGTCCTTAAGTGGTTAAACATTTTATCCTGCTACCTGGTTGTCGAGCGCCCGTGGATTCTGTCCACATCTTGGAGGTCTACTGTGATTTTAGCTATTTCTGACGAGACGAGGAGTGGCTGCTGACAACTTTATTCATTCTCTATACCTTGTTCCATTGTTGCACTTGGTGGAGTGAAACCTACTGTGGTAAGAGCAATATCCACCTTCATCAATTTCATCATCAATGTGCAAGAAACAGTATCATGAAATCTGAGTATTACCAATGGATTTTGGGTCGCACTGTACAGCCCAGTATCAGAAAGCTGGGTTTGTGTCAGATATATAGGGTCTTCCAGCAGGACAATGACCCCAAACATATGAAATAAAACTCCAGACCACCACTTCTGGGATAACTGCACTGCATGGAAAATGAATAAGTAAATCCAGGCACCACACTTGTGGAGTGAATATAAAGGGCTTCAATTTATGAAAAAAAAAACTGTCTTTATCTCTATTCCAGAGTGTTCCCAACCTAGTAATAAACAGTAAGGGGGAGATCTATCAAAACCTGTGCAGAGGAAAAGTTGTCCATAGCCACCAATCAGATTGCTTTAATTTTCAAATAGGCCTTTGAAAAATGAAAGAAGCAATCTGATTGGTTGATATGGGCAACTGGTCAACTTTTCCTCTGCACAGGTTTTGATAAATCTCATCCTATGTGTTTCAATAAGTTTACTACCTCCTTCATATCCATTTTTGTTTTAAAATATCTTTGTTTTTTAAAAATAGTGCCATTTGACAGCTTTGTCCATCGTATAAGAGAAAAAATAAAGTATCAAAATAAAGTTAACGGGCTACCATGAGAAGAGAACATAGTTAAAAACAAAGGTATAAGCTGTATAGGATCTGCAGCCAGTGATGGAAGATACACTTAACTGTGGCGAGAAGCGTGACATGAATTCCCTTATTGGCTATGTGTATCCCACACATCATGAATACATTTACAGACTTCCCACCACAAATCTCGCCAGCAGTCCTCAGACTAAAGTAAGAATTTTCCTTTACAGACCACTGCAAATGTGAGTAAAAGCACTTACTTCACAGTCTCCTCTATGCAATGTTCACTGCACCTCTGTACCTGTACAGAGGTGACAGTTTTGCTTTAAATGCTGTTCTTAGCTGTCTTACAGAGTGAAGTGCCATTGGCTCCTCACCATGTCAATCACTCTTGTGGACACCCGCCACGAGAGGTCGAACATCATCCTTCTGTGTTCTGGCATGTGTGACGTCTTCATGGGCCTGAGCACAGACCATGGGGGAGGAAGAGGAAAGCATAGGCCACACCATGGAGCCAATGTTTTTCTTAACCACTTAAAGGAGTCCTATTGTGTCCAAAAACATCCCCTATTCTGCGGATATGGGATAGAAGTGTCTCCCATAAGGTGCCCTGCTGTCCTCATAAATGGAGGCATGTCGACCACTGCACGATGCGGTGGCCAACACTCCCCTCAATTAATCTATGAGCGAGCCGAAGATAGTGTTCGGATATTACTGGATCTCCCATAGAGATACATGGAGGGGTGGTCGACACACTGCCTTCATGCGGAGGGTCTGACACTTATCTCCTGTCCTGCATATAGGGGAATACGTTTTTGGATACTGGACCTACCTCTTTAAGGATGCAGGACGTTCAGGTACGCCCTTGTCCCAATGGCCTTAACCCCTTAAGGACCCGAGCATTTTTTGCACATCTGACCACTGTTCCTTTAAGCATTAATAACTCTGGGATGCTTTTACTTATGAATTTGATTCTGAGATAGTTTTTTCGTGACACATTCTACTTTAACATAGTGGTAAATTTTGGTCGATACTTGCATCATTTCTTGGTGAAAAATTTGAATATGTCATGAGATATTTGAAAATTTTGCATTTTTCTAACTTCGAAGCTCTCTGCTTGGAAGGGAAATAGACATACCAAATACATTATATATTGATTCACATATACAATATGTCTTCTTTATGGTGGAATCATAAAGTTGACATGTTTTAACTTTTTGAAGACATCAGAGGGACCAATTCAGTTTTGAAGTGGATTTGAAGGGCCTTCATATTAGAAAATACCCCATAAATTACCCCATTATAAAAACTGCACCCCTCAAAGTATTCAAAATGACATTCAGAAAGTTTAACCCTTTAGGTGTTTCACAGGCATAGCAGCAAAGTGAAGGAGAAAATTCAAAATCTTCATTTTTTACACTCGCATGTTCTTGTAGACCCAGTTTTTTTTATTTTTACTAGGGATGAAAGGAGAAAAAGCCCCCCAAAATTTGTAACCCTATTTCTCTCGAGTAAGGAAATACCTCATGTGTATGTCAAGTGTTCAGCGGGCGCAGTAGAGGGCTCAGAAGGGAAGGAGCGACAATGGGATTTTGGAGAGTGAATTTTCCTGAGATTGTTTTGGGGGGGCATGTCACATTTAGGAAGCCACTATGGTGCCACAACAGCAAAAAAAAAAAAAAAAACACATACTATTTTGGAAACTACACCCCTCAAGGCACGTAACAAGGGGTCCAGTGAGCCTAAACACCCCACAGGTGTTTGGCGACTTTTCGGTAAAGTCGGATGTGTAAATTATTTTTTTTTTCACTAAAATTCAGTTTTTTTCCCCCAAATTTACAATTTTTACAAGAGGTAATAGGAGAAAATGCCCCCCAAAATTTTTGGAAATACCCCATATATGGATGTCAAGTGCTCTGCTTGTGCACTACAATGCTCAGAAGAGAAGGAGTCACATTTGGCTTTGGGAGAGAGAATTTTGCTGAAATGGTTTTTGGGGGGCATGTCGCATTTAGAAAGCCCCTTAGGTGCCATAACAGCAAAAATCACCCCACATGGCATACTATTTTGGAAATTAAACCCCTCAAGGCACGTGACAAGGGGTCCAGTGAGCCTTAGCACCCCACAGCTGTTTGACGACGGATGTGTAAATGAAAATTATTTTTTTTCACTAAAACATTTTTCCCCAAATATAATATTTTTTACAAGGGGTAATAGGGGAAAATGCTCCTCAAAATTTGTAACCCCATTTCTTCTGAGTGTGGAAATACCCCATGTGTGGACGTCAAGTGCTCTGCTGGCGCACTGCAATGCTCAGGAGAGAAGGAGCGCCATTGAGCTTTTGGAGAGAGAATTTGTTTGGAAGGGAAGTCCAGGGCCATGTGCAGCATTTTAGTTAAAAACATTTTCCCATCCAACTTTAATGAAAATTCGTCAAACACCTGTGGGGTGTTAAGGTGCACTATACCCCTTGTCACATTCCGTGAGGGGTGTAGTTTCCAAAATTCACAGTGAGTATTTATTTTTTTGCGTTTGTCAGAACCGCTGTAAAATCAGCCACCCCTGTGCAAATCACCAATTTAGGCCTCTAATGTACATAGTGTGCTCTCACTCCTGAGCCTTGTTGTGCTTCCGCAAAGCATTTTACGTCCACATATGGGGTATTTCCATACTCAGGAGAAATTGCATTACAAATTTTGGAGTTCTTTTTTTCCTTTTACCTCTTGTGAAAATAAAAAATATGGGCCAACACCAACAAGTTGGTGTAAAAAATGTATATTTTTTTACACTAACAGGCTGGTGTAGACCCCAACTTTTCCTTTTCATAAGGGGTAAAAGGAGATACCCCATATGTGGCACTAAACTGTTTCCTTGAAATACAACAGGGCACCGAATTAAAAGATCACCATGCGCATTTGAGGACTAAATTAGGGATTGCATAGGGGTGGACATAGAAGTATTCTACGCCGGTGATTCCCAAATAGGGTGCCTCCAGCTGTTGCTAAACTCCCAGCATGTCTGGACAGTCAGTGGCTGTCCGGAAATGCCTGGAGTTGTTGTTTTGCAACAGCTGGAGGCTCCGTTTTGGAAACCCTGCCGTACGATATGTTTTTCATTTTTATTGGTGGTGGGGGGGGGGCAGTGTAAGGGGGTGTATATGTAGTGTTTTACCCTTTATTTTGTGTTGGTGTAGTGTAGTGTTTATTGGGTACATTCGCACAGGCGGGGGTTTACAGTGAGTTTCCCTCTAGGAGTTTGGGCTGCGGCGGAAAATTTGCTGCAGCTCAAACTTGAAGCAGGAAACTCACTGTAAACCCGCCCGTGTGAATGTACATTCACATGGGGGGGGGGCAAACCTCCAGCTGTTGCAAAATTACAACTCCCAGCATGCACTGACAGACCATGCATGCTGGGAGTTGTACTTTTGCAACAGCTGGAGGCACACTGGTTGGAAAACCTTCAGTTTGGTTCTGTTACCTAACTCAGTATTTTTTTACCAGTGTGCCTACAGCTGTTGCTGTTGATGTTGTTATGCAACAGCTGGAGGAACGCAACTACAACTCCCAGCATGGCGGGCCACGGTTTAGAAACCACCGCACAATGATCTCCAAATTGTGGCCCTCCAGATGTTGCAAAACTACAAATCCCAGCATGCCCAGACAGCAAACTGCTGTCTGGGCATGCTGGGAGTTTTAGTTTTGCAAGATCTAGAGGGCTACAGTTTAGAGATCACTGTATAGTTGTCTCCAAACTGTAGCCTTCCAGATGTTGCTAGGCAACACACCAGCTTCCGTAGGATCGCTGCACCAGGAAGCCGCGCATCATCGCCGCCGGTAAGTGACCTCTGGCTCCGGTCACCGACGGTTCTCCGGCTCTGCCTGGACTACAGTGGGTGGGCAGAGTGGGGAACCAAACTTTAACCCCCCCCCACCCCCGATCTGACCGACCAATAGCAGGGATAGGAGGGGTTGCACCCCTGCCACCTCACTCCTATCCCTTTAGGGGGATCGGGGGTGTCTTGGACACCCCCAATCTTCCCTTATTTTCCGGGGTTTTCCCCCAGGGGTTTGCACGGGGTGCCTGCTGAATGATTTCAGCAGGCATCCCAGTCCACGCCCAGTGAGCGTCAGGGACTGGAATTCCCACGGGCGTACAGGTACACCCTGGGTCCTTAAGTGGTTAAATGGGTACTCCGGTGAAAAACTATTATTTTTTTATCAAATGGTGCCAAAACGTTAAACAGATTTGTAAATTACTTCTATTTAAAAATCTTAATCCTTCCAGTACTTATCAGCTGCTGTATGCTGCAAAGGAAGTTCTTTTGTTTTTAAATTTCTTCTGTCTGACCACAGTGCTCTCTGACACCTCTGTCTGTCTCTGGAACTGTCAGGAGCAGGATTGGTTTGCCATGGAGATTTGCTCCTGCTCTGGACGGTTCCTCAGACAGACAGGTGTCAGCAGAGATCACTGTGGTCAGACAGAAAATATGTGTAAAAAGAAAAGAACTTCCTCTGCCGCATACAGCAGCTAAGTACTGGAAGGGTTAAGATTTTTAAATAGAAGTAATTTACAAATCTGTTTAATGTTCTGGCACCAGTTGATTTAAAGAAAATGTTTCCACCGGAGTAACCCCTTAAGGACTCAGCTCATTTGGGCCTTAACGGGGTACTCGGCCCCTAGCATCTTATCCCCTATCCAAAGGATAGGGGATAAGATGTCAGATTGCGGGGGTCCCGCATGTCCCCTCCCATAGACATGCATTAAGGGGGCTGTCCGTGATGTCACGACCCTGTATCGACGGTCAATATGCTCAGAGCGAGTTTGCTCTGTGCAGTAATGATAGCGGGGTGCTGCAGCGGAGATCCCGGAGGTTCCTAGCGGCTAGGGGATAAGATGCTAGGGGCGGAGTACCCCTTTAAGGACTCAGACGATTTTATTTTTACATTTTCGTTTTTTCCTTCTTGTCTTCTAAAAATCATAACTCTCTTATATTTTCATCCACAGACTAGTATGAGGGCTTATTTTTATACTAATGCACCCTTATACTATTTTATACTAATGCACCCTTTTATCTTGCTGGGTAGCATTAGGGTTTCACCTGTGAGGCCTGCTATAAACCAACCAGGGTGGGGCTTGTAGCTTGTCTACTCCCTCCCATTGTATGTGTGCTTGGATTCACACTGGAGGTGACTGAGGAGCAATCTGCAAGTCGGGCCTATGGTTGCCATAATTTGGTTCCTGGTTTTATTTATATGGCCAGGTAGGTTAGTTGATAGGACCCGCACCATTTGAGAAACCTTGGCGTTGGTGTGCGGGATCAAGTGTGTCCTTCATATAAGGATATACTGGCTAATGTCTCAATTTTACATCAGTTTTGAGGGTTAGCTAATGTCATTGTTTACATTAACCACAGTTGTGAAACCACATTGTGACCCATAGGTGCAGGTCTTCCACTCCAAGGTAGGTGCACAACTGCACTTGGAGTTGAGCACCCTGTATCACCTTAGATCACATCAATGTAAGTGTTTAATTTACAAATCTGTTTAATGTTCTGGCACCAGTTGATTTAAAGAAAATGTTTCCACTGGAGTAACCCCTTAAAGGGCTACTCCGCCCCTGGCATCTTATCCCCTATCCAAAGGATAGGGGATAAGATTTTAGATCGCCGCGGTCCCGATACTGGGGACCCCGGGGATCGCCGCTGCGGCACCCCGCCATCATTACTGCACAGAGTGAATTCGCTCTGTGCGTAATGACGGGCGATACAGGGGCCGGAGCAGAGTGACGTCATGGCTCCGCCCCTCATGACATCACGTCCCGTCCCCTTAATGCAAGTCTATGGCAAGGGGCGTGACGACCGCCACGCCCCCTCCCATAGACTTGTATTGACGGGGGCGGGCCATGACATCACGAGGGGTGGAGCCGTGATGTAACGATGCTCCGGCGCCTGTATTGCCCGTCATTACATGCAGAGCGATCTCGCTCTGCGCAGTAATGATAGCGGGGTGCTGCAGCAGCGATTACCGGGGTCCCCAGCAGCGGGACCCCGGCGATCTGACATCTTATCCCCTATCCTTTGGATAGGGGATAAGATGTCTAGGAGCGGAGTACCCCTTTAAGGACTCAGCTCATTTGGGCCTTAAAGGGGTACTCGGCCCCTAGCATCTTATCCCCTATCCAAAGGATGCGGGATAAGATGTCAAATTGTGGGGTTCCCGCATGTCCCCTCCCATAGACTTGCATTAAGGGGGCTGTCCGTGATGTCACGAGGGGGTGGAGCCGTGACGTCACGATGCTCCCTCCCCTGTATCGCTGGTCATTATGCTCAGAGCAAGTTTGCTCTGTGCAGTAATGATAGCGGGGTGCTGCAACGGAGATCCCGGGGGTTCCTAGCGGCCAGGGGATAATATGCTAGGGGCAGAGTACTCCTTTAAGGACTCAGACAATTTTTTTTTTACATTTTCGTTTTTTCCTTCTTTCCTTATTGTCTTCTAAAAATCATAACTCTCTTATATTTTCATCCACAGACTAGTATGAGGGCTTATTTTTTGCGCGACCAGTTGTCCTTTGTAATGACATCACTAATTTTACCATAAAATGTATGGCGCAACTCAAAAAATACTATGTGTGGGGAAATTGATAAGGAAACCGCAATTTTGCTAATTTTGGGAGGTTTCGTTTTCATGCTGTACACTTTTATGGTAAAATAGACATGTTTTATTTATTCTGTGGGTCAATACGATTAAAATGATAACCATGATTACATATTTTTCTATTATACAGCTTTAAAAAATTACAAACTTTTTAACCAAATGAGTGCATTTAAAATCCCTCTATTTTCCATATAAGCGGCGGTATGATGGCTAATTTTTTGCACCGTGATCTGTACTGTTTTTTATACCACATTTGCAAATATAAAACTTTTAATACATTTTTAAATCAATTTTATATGGAATAAAATATATATATTTTTTTTTTTTAAAGCAGCAATTTTGGATTTTTTTATTTTACATTCCTCCATCTGCCATTCTGGATGATCGGATCACCGTAGCAGCTCTGCGGGCGATCCGATCATCAATTTTAGTGACTGCAGCGCTGCAGATGCCGTGATCTGTATTGAACATGGCATCTGAGGGGTTAATGGCGGACATCCACGTGATAGCTATCAGCAGTCGGGACCTGCTGCGCATGACCCAAGCATCGCTCTGATGCTCGCGGTTATGTATAGGATGTAAATGTATGTCCTGGTGCGTTAGGTTTTACGTCCTGCGTCGTTAAGGGGTTAATGCACCAGGGGGTACCTGTACGCCCTGGAGCGTTAAGTAACTTTAAAGCGAGCATAGGAGCTGCCTGTCATTAACCCTCTAGACACTGCAATCAATGCTGATCACAGCATTTAAACCGAAAGTAAAAGTTGCTGATTAGCTCAGTGGAGCTTATCATACCCCGGTGACAAGGATCTCCTAACCTGCCACCGATTGCCGACTGATGCAGCCTGGCTTAGGCTGGGTTCACACTACGTTTTTGCCATACTGTTTTCAATCCGTTTTTCTAAAGAAAACCGTATGGCAAAAAAACGGATGGAACAGTATGGAAAAAAGTAAACCGTATGCGTTTTTAAACAGTATACTGTTTTTAAAAGTGCATACAGTTCCGTCAGTTTTTATTTTAAAAAAACCCATACGTTTTTGAAAATTTTGTCCATTTTTAATGGGAGGGGTCTTGGGTGGGGACTTTAGGATTCAAATGCGCATGTGCAAAGTAAAACCGTATACGTTTTTCCCGTATGGAACCGTATACATGTGCGTTTCCCATTGACGTCCATGTTAAAAAAAACGTATGCGGTTGCAGTACGGTTTTTAAACCGGAGACAAAATTGTGGTCAACCACGGTTTTGACTCCGGTTTAAAAAACGTACTGCAACCGCATACGTTTTTTTTTTTAAACATGGACGTCAATGGGAAACGCACATGTATACGGTTCCATATGGGAAAAACGTATACGTTTTTACTTTGCACATGCGCATTTGCATCCTAAAGTCCCCACCCAAGACCCCTCCCATTAAAAATGGACAACATTTTCAAAAACGTATGGGTTTTTTTTAAATAAAAACTGACGGAACTGTATGCACTTTTAAAAACAGTATACTGTTTAAAAACGCATACGGTTTATTTTTTTCCATACTGTTCCATCCGTTTTTTTGCCATACGGTTTTCTTTAGAAAAACGGATTGAAAACAGTATGGCAAAAACGTAGTGTGAACCCAGCCTTAGCTAGGTTGTATCAGTGGATAGCTGCCATAGCAAAGCATTATACAGTGAAGGCAATTGAATGATTGCATATAAATGTCTCCTATGAGGACTTTAAAAGTATTTAAAAAAGAGTCTCTAAAATATTATAAAAAATTATAAAAATACATTTTAATTTCACAATTCATTTTTGATTACCTACAGTAGCCTTCTTACCCAGGACCATGTGGGGACATCTGTGCAGCACTTGTATGTTTCATAGAACACCACTTCGTCAGCAGGTATGCACATGTTCATGGAGACCTGCACAGTGTAAGGGCTGTGATCTGGGTGATAAACTCCCTATTTGAGTGTAAATGAGGCATCAAACCCCTAAAGGATCACTATGGCTAGATGGGCCAGCTGGTGGGCCCCCCTTACCATGACTGTAAACCAAGGGTCTCAAACTGGCGGCCCTCCAGATGTTGCAAAACTTCAACTCCCAGCATTCCCAATATCCATTAGCTGCAGCAAATGGCTGTCTGGGCATGACAAGGCATGCTGGGAGTTGAAGTTTTTCAACATCTGGAGGGCAGCCAGTTTGAGACCCCTGCTGTAGACCATCAGCACAGCCTGTCCCCAGTGCTAATTCCTCCAGCCCTAGCAACTGCCCAGCAACAGCTGTCTTCTCCCACTCATTCTCATGAAGACTTTCTTGTCAGGGATGGTCATTAGAGATCGTCCTCTGATGTTCCCAAGCATTTGCAGCAATTCCAGGTTCTACTGAAAGTTTACTAAAATCTTAACCAGAAGTACCCATGACTTCACCTAGGAGGTCAGAATGCTGAGATCTCATACTGATGCACTAGAGCAGCACATATATATATACCATGGATTCACCCCCAACTCCTTAATTCAGTAAGATCTTCTAAATGTCTATAAGAAGAAACAGAAATGTACCGAATAAATGAAAGACTTTGAACCGGGCAGAAGTAACGCACATTTTTGGCCTTCCTCAACTTGTTTTAAAAGTGCAAATGACTGTAACCACACCATGCGTTCCTACCACAAAGGTGAATTTCCTTGCAAATTCTGCAGTTGCTTAACAAATCCTCACAATTTAATGTGGATTTTCTGTTGTGGAATTTTATGCTGAAACCATACAAGTTTTCCACTGCAGAAAATCTGCAGCATATCCACTTTGTGTAAACATACCAAAGAAACAGAGTGCATCAGATGAAAAAAAAAAATGTCATCCACACGCCAAGGAAAAAGATGAATGAAATCTATGTGGAAATTGACCTGCTGTGCAAATTTATATTTCACAGCATGTTCATTTTGTTATTGGATACACTGCAGAATTATTGCTGATTTTCCCTGTTGACTTCCATTGAAAAGCAAAAATCTACAATGACTTTTTTTTCTGGAAATGCTGTGGCTCTGCAGCAGAATACACATACTTGAATTTTTAAAAACAAAGGGGGGGGGGGGGGGGAATATGCCATCATTATATGTCAGTTTTCTGGCATAAAAATAGGTGCAGAACCGGTGCTCTGCCCATTTGTGTCTGCTCGTCCTTGCTGAACTCCGCTTGAAAAGTGGCATAAGCAGTGAATGGATTCACAAAAAAATAGATTCTCTGTGGAATCTATACAGCACTGAGCAGTGAAGACACACATACAAATATTAAACCTACAAGTTCCCTTGTAAAGTGTACCTCTAATGAACATTTGACAAATGACTATGGTGCCGCTTTGTGCACATACTGTCGTGATTACTGGCGCTGGTTCCTGGTAGAGATGTTACACTAGTAAAGTTCTCTCCTGTATTTCACAATGTGTTTCACATTATTCAGTTTCTCTCAGTGTTGACAGAAGATGGAATGGATAGGAAGTTCCCTGCACTACCGTTCATCTTTCTTTCACCTTATCTGTCTGACGATGAGATTTAAAAATCTACAATGTCATATAACATCTACAGTTCATCATGTTCTTATTGCTTGGAAGCCAACAACCCATTAATCTTTCCATCAGCCATCACCATTTTGATTCTAAGAATGTTAGACTTATAACTCAACTTTAAACTATGTTTTCATTCCCCTTTGTTTTATATATTTCTTTTTGTTTATAGATAAAACCACATATAGCTAATGGATCAAAAATATGTATTGTGTGTAAACAACTAAATCCAAAATATATCAAGTCAGAGCATTCAGTTTTTCTATTTTCTAAACTAGAATGAATAAACTATTCTGTAGGAGATGGCAGAGGCAAAAATTATTAGAAAAAATATAAATTCTAATAAGGCAGGGGAGAGGTGGAAACTATTTGTTTTATGTAAATTAAGATCAGATAGTGGAATGGTGGAATAGCTGGTGGATGATAAGGGCAGTAGTCCTATTTAGTCATGGTATCATTCACAGTGGTCACTTGAGTGCTTCCACCAGACCTCCCACACTCCATGGGCTGGCACAGTAAAGAGGGGGTTGCACATAAAAAGATATTGGTAACACCCCCCTCAGGGTACTTCTGTGAGTGCTTGTCTACTGTCTGATGGTTAGGGTCAATTTTACTTCATGAAACAGATAACACTTCGAAAATGGAGGCAACAACTTTTAACACTGGTTCAGACAGGCTTTGCTTAGGCTCGAGCAGGATTTCTGAATGCATTTACTTTGTAGAGCTCTTTCTGTAAGCTTTCTCTTTGTGAGCTGAGCAATTTGAGACCTATACCAGTTTTATTTTCCTTAACTTGATCCTTGTTACTGCTATTCTAAGCTGCAAGGTGCAGATCGGTAAGATATGTGTTATGTGATAGCCATAAACCTGAGAGTCCTAGTTAAAGGAGTGCGCCGGGGAAGAAAAGAAAAAGAAAAATGCCCCAAAGCCACCACAATACCTGTTCTGTGTCCCCTGTAGCTATCCATGTGATTTTGCTAGCACCTGTGGCCCCTGTTGTCTCTTGAATTTTTTACTTGCTTGCAGCCCAGACTACAACACCCAGCAGTCAGTGCTCTGTGTAATGGCTGCCAGCCAATTGCTTTTACTATCTGTGTGCATGCTGTGTTGTTGTAAACACATCAGCACTAGTGTTGCTCACGAATATTCGCAATTCGAATATTATTCGCGAATATCGCATATTCGCGAATTCGCGAATTTCGCGAATATAGCGCTATATATTCGTAATTACGAATATTCGTTTTTTTTTTTTTTTTTTTTTTTTTTTTTCACAGTACACATCACAGTGATCACCCCTCTCTGCTTCCAGCTTGTGTGGTGTAAAGAAGGCTGTAATACTACTGTGTGAGACTGGCGGGCGAAAATTCGCATATGCGAAAATTCGCGTATGTGAAAATTAATTAGCATACGTGAATTTTCGCATATGCGAATTTTCGCATAACTAATTTTGTAAGTGCTAATATTCACATATGTTAATTTTCGCATACGCGAATTTACGCATATGCGAAAATAAAACGAGAATATGCGAATATTCGCGAATATATGACGAATATTCGTCCATATATTCGCGAATATTCGCGAATTCGAATATGGCCTATGCCGCTCAACACTAATCAGCACACACTGTACATGTCTTTTCTTTCAAACAATAAATCATGCTATTCTCTGAATAGCAGCAGTCAGTGATTAGATCTACCACAGGAAAAGAGCAGCATTATGTGCTGAGTTGTAACTGAGAATCTTCACAGAAGGCGCTGGACTGTTCCTCTCCTGGCAAGATCCTTACACAGGGAGGGGAGGAGAGGTGTGACTGTGAAGTCAGACAAGACAGAAATCACATGGTGTTTGTCTTCCAGGAGGGTGGGGGCTACTCTTAGTAAGGGCTTTGCACAAAGACCAGGTGGATCTGATAATGACATCTTTCACTCCCTGCATGTAAGTGACAGCTGAAAGAGGGGAAACTGCTCTATATAGCTAATGAATGATATTTAGACAAATGAATAGGTTGCTGAAAGTGAAAGGATGGGCTATGGGTTTAGTTCCTCGGAGTACCCCTTTAAGGAGCATTAAGGCCCTTGCACAACTTTCTCTAACAGGCTGAATTTCTTCTTACTCCTCTCCATCTTGCATTAGACCACAGGGGTAAGTTACCTTTTAGTAGTGCGGTGCCCACATTTTTTTCAAAGTCGCTTGGTGTGCCGGCAATATGGGTGTGGCTTATTGTGTGTGTGTGTGTGTGGGGGGGGGGCTTGTCACAGGGTGGGTTTTTTTCAGAATTGTCCCTATATATTGTTCTCACTGCAAGGACCTTACAGTGAGAACAACCATTTGAACTCAGACCTGTATAATACAGACCCCAGAATCGGTCCTCACCTCAATTCAGACCCCAGAATCACCGCCCGCAATAATACAGACCCCAGAATCAGTCCTCACCACAATACAATCCCCATAATCAATCTGCACCATAATACAGACCCCAGAATTACCACCCACCATAATACAGACTCCATAATCACCACCCACCATAATACAGACCCCCCAGAATCCCCACCCACCATAATACAGACCCCAGAATCCCCACCCACCATAATACAGACCCCAGAATCACCACTCACCATAATACAGACCCCAGAATCCCCACCCAGCATAATACAGACCCTAGAATCCCCACCCACCATAATACAGACCCCAGAATCCCCACCCACCATAATACAGACCCCAGAATCCCCACCCACCATAATACAGACCCTAGAATCAGTCCCCACCACAATACAGACCCCAGAATAAGCCCCCACCATAATACAGACCTCAGAATCACCACCCACTATAAGGGTGCATTCACACCACGTTTTGAACATATGGGTGCCGGATTCGGCGGGGGAAGGGGCAAACCAGGCGCTCCCGTACCCCGGCCGGTTCAGCCCGTGACTCCATTTACTTTAATGATCCGACCGGAGTCAAATGGTGACTCCGGTCGGCTCAGTTTTGACCCATCTGCGGTTCCCTGACCGGAAATAAAACCGTAGTATACTACGGTTTTAGGTCCGGTCCAAAACCGCATACGGGTCAAAACTGAGCCAACCGGAGTCACTGTTTGACTCCGGTCGGATCATTTAAAGTAAATGGAGTCACGGGCTGATCCGGCCGGGGTACGGGAGCGCCCCATTTGCCCCTCCCCCTGCCGGATCCGGCACCCGTATGTACAAAACGTGGTGTGAATGCAGCCTAATACAGACCCCAGAATCAGACCCCACCATAATACAGACCTCAGAATCAGACACCACCATAATACAGACCTCAGAATCACCACCCACCATAATACAGACCCCAGAATCAGACTCCACCATAACACAGACCCCAGAATCAGTCCTCACCATAATACAGACCCCAGAATCAGACCCCACCATAATACAGACCTCAGAATCAGACACCACCATAATACAGACCTCAGAATCACCACCCACCATAATACAGACCCCAGAATCAGACTCCACCATAACACAGACCCCAGAATCAGTCCTCACCATAATACAGACCCCAGAATCAGTCCTCACCATAATACAGACCCCAGAATCAGTCCTCACCACAATACAGACTCCAGAATCAGTCCACACCATAATACAGACCACAGAATCACCACCCACCATAATACAGACCCCAGAATCAGACTCCACCATAACACAGACCCCAGAATCAGTCCTCACCATAATACAGACCCCAGAATCAGTCCTCACCATAATACAGACCCCAGAATCAGTCCTCACCACAATACAGACTCCAGAATCAGTCCACACCATAATACAGACCTCAGAATCACCACCCACCATAATACAGACCCCAGAATCAGACTCCACCATAACACAGACCCCAGAATCAGTCCTCACCATAACACAGACCCCAGAATCAGTCCTCGCCACAATACAAACTCCAGAATCAGTCCACACCATAATACAGACCCCAGAATCACCACCCGCCATAATACAGATCCCAGAATCAGACCCCACCACAATACAGACCTCAGAATCAAACCCCACCATAATACAGACCTAGGAATCCCCACCCACCTTAATACAGACCCCGGTGACCACCCACCATAATACAGACCCCACCATAATAGAGACCTCAGAATCAGACCCCACCATAATACAGACCTCAGAATCAGTCTGCACTATAATACAGACCTCAGAATGAGTCCACACCATAATACAGACCCTTGAATCAGACTCCACCATAATACAGATCTCATACAGACCCCTTTAAGGAGCATTGAGGCCCTTGCACAACTTTCTCTAACAGGATGAATTTCTTCTTACTCCTCTCCATCTTGCACTAGACCACAGGGGTAGGAAACCTTTTGGTAGTGCTGTGCCCCAAAAAATTTCAAAGTCGTTTGGTGTGCCGCCAATATGGGGGTGGCTTATTGTGTGGGGACTGATTTTGGGGTCTGTATTATGGTGGGTGGTGATTCTGGGGTCTGTATTATGGTCGGTGGTGATTCTGGGGTCTGTCCCCTTTTACATCTTCTCCGGGGTCCGGACCTTGCTTTCTGGCGTCGTTATTACGTTGCTGCGCACACCTTCCCGGCGCAGCAACGTAATAACGTCACCAGAAAGCGAGGCCCGGACACTGGAGAAGATGCGGAAGAAGCCGGAGGATCCCGAAGAAGACGCTGGAGCAGTGGGACAGCATCGGGAGCGGCGGGGACAGGTGAGTATTAAATGCACTTTTTACATTGCACGAATCCCTCAACATACGATGGATTCGACAAAAGATGGGTCGTTTGGAACGAATTACCATCGTATGTTGAGGGACCACTGTATATTGTTCTCGCTGCAAGGACCTTACAGTGAGAACAACCATTTAAACTCAGACCTGTATAATACAGACCCCAGAATCAGTCCTCACCACAATTCAAACCCCAGAATCACCTCCCGCCATAATACAGACCCCAGAATCAGTCCTCACCACAATACAATCCCCAGAATCAATCCACAACATAATACAGACCCCAGAATTACCACCCACCATAATACAGACCCCAGAATTACCACCCACCATAATACAGACCCCAGAATCACCACCCACCATAATACAGACCCCAGAATCACCACCCATTATAATACAGACACCAGAATCACTACCCACCCTAATACAGACCCCAGAATCACCACCCACCATAATACAGACCCCAGAATTACCACCCACCATAATACAGACCCCAGAATCACCACCCACCATAATACAGACCCCAGAATCACCACACACCATAAAACAGACCCAAAAATCAGACACCCCCCCATAATACAGACCCCAGAATCACCACCCACCATAATACAGCCCCCAGTCACCACCCACCATAATACAGACCCCAGAATCACCACCCACAATAATACAGACCCCAGAATCACCACCCACAATAATACAGACCCCAGAATAACAACCCACCATAATACAGACTCCAAAATCACCACCCACCATAATACAGACCCCAGTCACCACCCACCATAATACAGACCCCAGAATCACCACCCACCATAATACAGCCCCCAGTCACCACCCACCATAATACAGACCCC
This sequence comes from Hyla sarda, assembly GCF_029499605.1. NCBI lineage: Eukaryota > Metazoa > Chordata > Amphibia > Anura > Hylidae > Hyla > Hyla sarda. The sequence goes on along the minus strand of NC_079191.1, from coordinate 197,780,628 downwards.
AGAATCACCACCCACAATAATACAGACCCCAGAATCACCACCCACAATAATACAGACCCCAGAATAACAACCCATCATAATACAGACTCCAAAATCACCACCCACCATAATACAGACCCCAGTCACCACCCACCATAATACAGACCCCAGAATCACCACCCACCATAAAACAGAACCCAGAATCACCACCACCCACCATAATACAGACCCCAGAATCACCATCCACCATAATACAGACCCCAGAATCAGTCCCAACCACAATACAGACCCCAGAATCAGACCTCACCATAATACAGACCTCAGAATCAGACCCCACCATAATACAGACCCCTGAATCGGACTTCACCATAATACGGATCTCAGAATCAGTCCCCACCATAATACAGACCCCAGAATCACCACCCACCATAATACAGACCCCAGAATCACCACCCACCATAATACAGACCCCAGAATCACCACCCACCATAATACAGACCCCAGAATCAGTCCCCACCACAATACAGACCCCAGAATCAGACCCCACCATAATACAGACCTCAGAATCAGTCTGCACCATAATACAGACCTCAAAATCAGTCCATACCATAATACAGACCCCTGAATCAGACTCCACCATAATACAGATCTCAGAATCAGTCCCCACCATAATACAGACCCCAGAATCATCACCCACCATAAAACAGACCCCAGAATCACCACCCACCATAATACAGACCCCAGAATCACCTCCCACCATAATACAGACCCCAGAATCAGTCCCCACCACAATACAGACCCCAGAATCAGACCCCACCATAATACAGACCTCAGAATCAGTCCGCACCATAATACAGACCTCAAAATCAGTCCACACCATAATACAGACCCCTGAATCAGACCCCACTATAATACAGATCTCAGAATCAGTCCCCAACATAATACAGACCCCACCATAATACAGACCAAAGAATCAGACTCCACCATAATAGAGACCTCAGAATCAGACTCCACCATAATAGAGACCTCAGAATCAGACCCCACCATAATACAGACCCCAGAATCACCACTCACCATAATACAGACCTCAGAATCAGTCTGCACCATACTACACACCCCAGAATCACCACCCACCATAATACAGACCCCAGAATCACCACCCACCATAATACAGACCCCACCATAATAAAGACCTCAGAATCAGACCCCATCATAATACAGACCTCAGAATCAGACCCCACCATAATACAGACCTCAGAATCAGACCCCACCATAATACAGACCTCAGAATCAGACCCCACCATAATACACACCCCAGAATCAGACCCCACCATAATACAGACCCCAGAATCAGACCCCATCATAATACAGACCCCAGAATCACCACCCACCATAATACAGACCCCAGAATCAGTTCCCACCATAATGCAGACCCCAGAATCAGACACCATCATAATACAGTCCCCAGAATCAGACCCCACCATAATACAGACCTCAGAATCAGACCCACCATAATACAGACTTCAGAATCACCACCCACCATAATACAGACCCCAGAATCAGACCCCACCATAATACAGACCTCTCAATCAGACTACACCATAATACAGACCCCACCATAATACAGACCCCAGAATCAGACACCACCATAATTCAGACCCCAGAATCAGACCCCAAGATAATAGACCTCAGAATTAGACCCCACCACAATACAAACCCTCTCCCCAACCCCCCCCTCCCTTTACATAATACAGACCCCAGTCGAGTTGCACAATAATTTACATACAGTTACATTAACTGACACACAATTCACATCTTTTATGGTCGCGTCATCCTCTTTTCTTGTGTTCTCCATCTGGCTTAGACCACCATGACGACTTCTTCCAGCCAAATCACTGCAGCATCTGCAAGACAAGCATCTTAGTTTCTGCATTTTTTCAGTGCAGTCCTCAGAAGTGCAGAATTCATTGCCGTTTATTCCATTTCAAACAGTGTAACAGAGAAAGCTGTTTCAGCAACCTGTCTTCAAGTACGACAGGCGACAAAACATAGCCTGTTCGGTAACACTGTTTGAAATGGAATAAACTGCACTGAATTCTGCACTTTAAATTTGGGTGACCTACAATTTTCCTTGGATATAAGTAGGTAGGTAGCTATGCAGGTAGATAAGTAGATATGTAGGTAAGTTCATAGGTAGGTAGCAAGGTAAGTAAATGGGTAGCTATGTATGTATGTAGGTAGGTACTTAGGTTGCTATGTAGGTATGTAGCAATGTAGGTAGGTAGCCAGGTGGCTAAGTAAGTGGGTATGTAACCAGAAAATTAATAAGGTAGGTAGCCAGGCAGGTAATTCTGTAGGTAGCCAGTGCTCTTTCACATCCAAATAATCTACCCCCCCCCTGTCACCTGCAGCCCCCTTCCCCCGTCACCTGCATCCCCCTCCCCGTCGCCTGCAACCAACCCTTCCCCCATCATCACTTGCACCCCCCATCATCATTTGCACCCCCCATCATCACTTGCACCCCCATCATCACTTGCACCCCCATCATTACTTGCACCCCCCATCATTACTTGCACCCCCATCATAACTTGCACCCCCCCCTTCATCATCACTTTGCACCCCCCCTCATCATCATCACTTTGCACCCCCCCCTCATCATCATCACTTTGCCCCCCCCCTCGTCATTATCACTTTGCACCCCCCTCGTCATTATCACTTTGCACCCCCCCTCATCATCATCACTTTGCACCCTCCTCCTCATCATTACTTTGCACCCCCCCTCATCATCATCACTTTGCCTCCCCCATCTTCATCACGTTGCAACCCCTTCATCTTATCACTTTGCAACCCCCTCATCATCATCACTTTGCACCCCCCCTCATCATCATCATCACTTTGCACCCCCCTCATCTTCATCACTTTGCACCCCCCTTCATCTTCATCACTTTGCACCCCCCCTCCACTTATCATCACTTTGCACCCCCCCCCTCATCACCATCACTTTGAACCCCCCTCCCCTCATCATCATCACTTTGCACCCCCCTGCACTCATCATCATCACTTTGCATCCCCCTACCCTCATCATCATCACTTTGCATCCCCCTCCCCTCATCATCATCACTTTGCACCCCCCTCCCCTCATCATCATCACCTTTACACCCCCCTCCCCTCATCATCATCACCTTTACACCCCCCTCCCCTCATCATCATCACTTTGCACCCCCCCTGCCCTCATCATCATCACTTTGCATCCCCCCTCCCCTCATCATCATCACTTTGAACCCCCCTCCCCTCATCATCATCACTTTGCACCCCCCCTCCACTCATCATCATCACTTTGCACCCCCCTGCCCTCATCATCATCACTTTGCATCCCCCTCCCCTCATCATCATCACTTTGCACCCCCCTCCCGTCATCATCATCACTTTGAACCGCTCTCCCCTCATCATCATCACCTTTACACCCCCCTCCCCTCATCATCATTCCTTTGCACCCCCTCCTCCCCTCATCATCATCACTTTGCAGACCCCACACCATCCTTCTCTGCTAATGCCAGGATGATAAAAAAAAATGTACTCACCTATTTCCCATGCAGGGATCTCCTGGGCAGCACAGGCTGGCTGCGTTCTCCCGCTACAGTGCAGGCGCAGATGAATGTCATCATCGGCACCTGCACTGCGTGGGGGCAGAGTTCACAGGTCTCCTCTCAGTGAAGCCGCAGGTCCTGTGGCTCACACTGAGAAAGGCTTAAGCTGTGTGTGCGCACACAGCTGAAAGCGGCGCTCGCTCACCTGGGGATCCAGGACAAGTGTCCTAGATCCCCATTAGCAGAGTGAGCGCCTCTCCGCCCAGAGACCCCCCCCCCTGCACTAGACCTTTGAGCTGAACTAAACTCAAGTGATTTCATTTCTGAAGGAAGGCTGGGCTAGCTTAGCTGTACCCTTTTTCCAGAAGGCTTCTACAGTGTTGTGTGTGTGTGTGAGTAGCTTAACCTCAGCCTTGCCCAGTAACATAAAATTCAATAATAGTACTGCACACCCAATTTCAGGTAGGATATGAATCCATCCAACAATAAAGATAACCCACAGTATTCCAAGTTGCTTCAATTTGTTGATTTATTAAACTCAAAAATTGGGGGCATAAGTACTGTAATACACGATTGATGATTAGTTAATTTGTTTTTCTGACTTGAGATTCTGAGCAAGATTTTTATAATAGTAGCAGACATATAAGACATCAGAAAATGGAAACACTATGGCACATCCGCAAACCTACCAAGACAAGACTATCCACCACAAATGACAAGCAGGGCAAGGAGAACATAAACCAGAGAAGTACCCAAGAGGCTATGTCTGGAGGGGCTGCAAAGATCAACAGTTGAAGTGGAAAAATGTGTTCATAGGACAGCTATTAGTTGTGTACCCCACAAATCTGGCCTCCAAAGAAGAGTAGCAAGAAGAAAGCCATTGTTGAAAGTGAGCAAAATAATTTCAGTTTGGAGTTTGCCACAAGCCATGTGGTAGACACATCAAACAAGTGGAAGAAGATTTGGTCAGATGAGACTAAAATAAACTTTTTGGCCTCAGTGCAGAATGCTTTATGTGGCAGAAACCCAACACTTGCATGTCACCCTGAGCCCACCATCCCTACATTGAAAGATGGAGGTGGAAGCATGATGCTTTGGGAATGCTTTTCTTCAGCAGGTTCGGGGAAACTGGTCCGAATTGATGGAAATATTTATGGAGCCCACACAGGACAATTCTTGAAGAAAATCTAAAGCAGTCTGCAAAATATTTGAGACTTGGACAGACGTTTATCTTTCAGTAGGACAATGACCCTAAACATATAGCCGATGCTACAATTGAATGTTTTGGATAGAAGCATGTTGATGTCCTAAAGTGTCCCAGTGAAAGTCCAGACCTGAGTCCAACTGACAATCTGACTGAGCTTCAGAATTTTCATCAAGAAGAATCAGGGGGGATATGCATCCAACAGATGTCAACTCTTTTGTTCCTATTATTGTCTGTTTGTGGTACTTTCAAAGTACTATGCATTTTGGGTTGATGCATGATAAAAGTCTACTTGATTTCAGTTGTAGGAGTAGCGAAATTTGCAAAAAGTCCAAGGGAGGTGAATACTTATCTTAGGCATTGTAAGGCTGGGTTCACATCACGTTTTCTCCCATACGGGAGCGCATACGGCAGGGGGGAGCTGAAACCTCGCGCTCCCGTATGCCTTTCTATGCGCTCCCATATGTAATTCATTTCAATGAGCCGGCCGGAGTGAAACATTCGATCCGGTTGGCTCATTATTGTGCTGTATGCACTTTTTCCCCGGACCTAAAACTGTGGTCCACCACGGCTTTAGGTCCGGTTGTAAACTTGCATACGGCGCAAAAATGACCCGACCGGACCGAACCTTTCACTCCGGCCGGCTCATTGAAATGAATTACATACGGGAGCGCATACGGGAGCACGAGGTTTCAGCTCCCCCCTGCCCCATGCACTCCCATATGAGAGAAAACCTGATGTGAACCCAGGCTAAGCTTGTTTTTTTTGTTAAATAATCTAAATTATATTGCATGAAATCTTTATGTTCAGCTCATAAGATGAGAAATGTACAGAATATAAAACCCAAAACCGACTGTATACCATACCTTACATATATTATTATAGATTCTTATGTTTAAAAAACATATTTTACTTAAATACTGTACACGTTTTGCTGGATTCATGAATTACACTTTCCAATACAGTAAAAAAAATAAAGATATACTATGCATATCAGCCAAGCATATGCCACTATACCCTATGGATAAGCTTGGCATACATTTCGGGAGAATTTCCTGTGCATATGTCGAACAAACACATTGAACATGTTGCAATCATACCCCGATCTTCCAACCAATTACACATCTACAGTGAAAAAGAATGTTGTTTATAACTCGAGAAATACTGTGAAATGTGACTGCATTTGTTTCTGAATGTTAGTTTCAATACAAATTATAACCTTAAAGCTAAATGTAGATTATGCTTATAGCTGGTTGAGCTCCTCATGAAACAGTTAAATGAGTATTCTAGCCCCTAAAAGTTTATCCCCTATCCATATGAATCCATAGAATGAGGTCCTGACTCTACCCGCTGCACTATAAAAAGAAAGGCAGGGATGGATACATATGTCCTATGTATTTCAAAAAATAAATAAATAAATAAAATGAGAAAAATATTTATAGCCTTCAAAATTGCATGCACTATATAAAGCATGCAATTTTGAAGGATATAAATATTTTTCTCATTTTATTTATTTTTTTGCAATACATTGGACATATATCTCCATTTCTGCCTTTTTTTTATAGTAATATGTTTAGAAGTGATACATGAGAAAATATAACGTTCCATTATTGCCATTTTTATTTAGGGGATGTGTAATTTTGTCTCGTTGAAACCTGACTGTGGTTTTGGCCTATTTTATATTTTTAATGCTTATTTAAATGTTGTATTGGATGTGAGCATTTAGTGTGAACATTGTACCCTCCTATAATGTCTTAGAAGACCTTTTAAGCATAATATATATTTGAACATAACATATATTTATTAGAGATGAGCGAATCGAAGCAGACAAACCCGAATTCATTACAAATTTCAGGATTTATTCGATTCGCAATGAATGCGAATATCGCTGTGATTCTATCGTGCAAATCTCTTCATTAAACTCCATTTTACAGCGTTCCAGGCTCCAGGACACCTAAAATGGCGGATCCACATGTCACTACATGGGGCAGGGGATGCTGGGAAGGTGGGAATGTGAGGCGGGAAGCGAGATAGGCGTGATGACCCTGAATCACATGCGGGATGCAGCCTATCAGCATTCATTGACCCCTGTGATGTCACAGCCCTATATAATCGGCATCCATTTTGCGGCTGCTCATTTCATGCCATATACACTGCAGAGATAGGACGGACTGCATGTCTGTGTGTGTTACACAGACACACTGAATTGATTTTATTAAGACAGGAGGCTCCTAATATATGCAACTCTTTCTCGTTTATTTGCTCCAGCAGCGAGACAGTTAAATGAATTGAAAGAGAAAAAACTTAGGAACAACCAAACATGAATGAACACTAGCCAATCATAATAGGACCTAGTCCATATAATGTGTGCCCAGTCAGTAATCTTCCTTCTTTCTCGCTGCTCCGCAGGACAAGATACGTATATTCATTATCATTGTTCTAATTACTTGTATATGTTTATTATTTTGCTCTGTTAATTAACTTCATTACAAATTTATTTTATTCCATTGCTTCTGCATTCTATAATTCTCCCGGTTATAGCTCCCCTCTATTTCAACCGGGCTTTGTACTACACTTTCCGTGCTTATAATCCCTTCTCAGTCCCTTCTTTCCTTCCTTATCCCTTCCCCCCCCTCTTCCCTCCGTTCATATATTATCATTACCACTACCTTTCTTCTGCTCTCGGCGGAGTTATTCGGCCGCCCGCACTTCCTTATACTCCATAAACCTGTAATCTCGGGTCTCGCGAGACTTCGGCTTATCTTAGGTTTCGCGCTCTAGCGATTCTCCTCACAGCGCTCGTCAGGAGAATCCTGTCAGACGTGTCTCCTCTCATTTATTCATTACCTGAGCTTGTTCACCGCTTGTACCACCACCTAATTAGAGCTATACTATTAGTTTTCATTAGCCTGTGCTTACATATATATATATATATATATATATATATATATATATATATGTAATTATATCTGTACTTACCCTATACTATTATTATTCTTTTCTTCAGCCATAAAATGGAGAATAAAAATTCCTCTCAGGATATTAACCCTTCCATCTCCAAAGATACCTCTAGTCAAAATGAGCATTTACAAGCCATGATAGACATTTCTGTTAACAAAGCCATTCTTAATCTTAATGACTCTATTTCTAATACCATAGCCATTGCTATGGCCCAAAATAAACTCCCAGGTTTTTCTACTCCCTCTGACCATTTTTGGTCAGCAGAAGAATCTTCCGCTCAACTTGCCAAAGGGCAAAAAATTTCTGGTAAAAGATTAAAAAAGCAACGCTTTTGCGTAGACGACCGTAAATCCCAAAAATACAAGTCATCCAAAGTCAGGGTTGGTCAAGACATTTGTGAATTACCACTTAAACCCAGTGGTTCAGAGATACCTGCATTACCCATGCAGCCCAGACGCTCTTTCCGAGAGGAGCAAAATAGCAGTCGGACTAGACATACCCTTAAAAGGGCAAAACCAGATTCATATAATGTATCAGAGTCATCAGAGTCAGATTCCAATAATTCTGGCGATTATATTTCTGTTGATAATGATAATGAGTTTGAGGAAGGAGAGGTACATGATGTACTTATGGATCAGTCTTCTGACCTAGTTATCACTCCGGCTATACTAGATAGCGTAGGTAATCCCTATTTTGAGCCAGATTCTATTTCCTACCCCAGATCTTCAGAGTGGACTCCCCATCCTCAAGTCTGTAAATATATTTCAGCCAAAGCCAAAAAATCCATGGACAATACCTCCCGTAGTAAATTGCGGGCAGAATGCCCTCGACCTAGTCTTCCTGACAAAGCAGCAGTCACTCCTGAATTGGACCCTGTCCTGGTAAAATATATACTTAAAACAGGAAAAAATCCTAAAAAAAGGTTTAGACAGATCTCTCAAAAGTGTCCAAGATAAACTATTGGATACTTTAGGTCCACTCACTAAGATGCTGGACATCACTGAAGAGGCTATTTCAACAAATCAGCCCTTAAATACTGATGTTATGAGAGGATGGTTACAAAGAACTGTTTGTATGTTAGGAAACGCCAACGCAGCTTTGACCGCCGAAAGGCGAAGAACCATTCTGATTAATCTTGACCCCCAACTGGCTAATCTCGCCACTTCAGAATTTGGTTCTGCTACTGAAGGTCTACTCTTTGGTGAAAACTTCCTAAAAGAGATAGGAAAATTTGTGGGAATATTTACTTCCCTAGACAAGGCTCAGACTAATCTGCGCAAAGTCTTCCCTGGTAGGGTTTTGGCAGGGCCGGAAAAGGACAAATTCGATTTTCCGGCCGGCCATCCTCCTCAAGAGGAATTTCTAGAGGCTCATTTAACCAAGATAGATCCCAATATAGATCCCACTCTTATCACACCACACCATTCTTCCCATCAAGAGCTCGACCATGGAGATCCAGAGGAGCCAGAGCTTACCAGAGATCCAGACCATCTTCAGGTAAGTCCCATCCCTCTGTTTTCTTCCCTCCTTCCTCTAGGCGGAAAACTCCGACATTTTTCTCTAGCATGGGAATCAATAACCTCAGACTCATGGATACTGAATACAATTTCAGGTTACATGATAGAATTCATGTCCCCTCCTATTCAAACCTCCCTCCCTCGGCCAATTCTCTTCTCTCACCAAGACGAGAACTTAATAAATCAGGAAATAAAAGATCTCTACTCCAAAAAGGCTATTATTCCAGTCCCTAATCAAAACCCAGGTTTCATCAGCAACATTTTCTTGGTGAACAAAAAAGATGGAGGTCACAGACCTGTGATCAATCTCCGCGATCTCAACAACTTTATTGTTTACCATCACTTCAAAATGGAGGGCATTCACCTCCTAAGAGATCTGTTAGTCCAAAACGATTGGTTAGTGAAGGTGGATTTAAAAGATGCATATCTTACGGTCCCCATTCACCCTTTGCATCAACCATTCCTACAATTTATCTGGAAAAATCAAAAATGGCAATTCACTTGTCTTCCCTTTGGACTATCTTCAGCCCCTTGGTGTTTCACCAAGATCCTGAAACCCGTTGTTGCCCTTCTGAGAAGCAGAGGAGTCCGTCTGATAATATATCTAGATGACATCCTCATCATGGCTTATTCATTAATTCTGATCCGACGCCATCTTCAATGGACATTATCCCTTTTAACCAATCTGGGTTTTACAATAAACATGAAAAAGTCAATATTGACCCCCTCGAGGGAAGTAGAATTCTTAGGCTTCACCATAAATACTCAAACTACTACTCTAAGTCTACCTTTAAAAAAAGATACAACTTATTCAGAAGGAAGTACATTCAACTCTGAGCAAACAGACTATCTCTCTAAAATCTATCGCCTGCATTGTGGGACTATTATCGGCCTCAATTCAGGCCATATTTCCAGCCCCATTACATTACAGGGCCTTACAACGTCTGAAAATACAACACCTCAGAGAAGGTCTATCGTATTCAGACAAAGTTCCCCTTTCCACAGATGCCAAGGAAGAACTGTTATGGTGGCTTCACCAGATACAGCTCTGGAATGGCAAGACAATTTTCAATTGCAACCCGGATATCATAATAGAATCTGATGCTAGTCTGATAGGCTGGGGTGCCAGATGCAGTCATCTCTCCACTGGAGGCAAATGGTCAGAGAAGGAAACATCCTTTCACATCAATGCTCTGGAACTATTAGCAGGTTTCTTCGCCATCAGGAGCTTTGCAAAGTTCAGATCGCTTTGTTGTATCTTACTTCACATGTCCAGTATATAAACAAATTTGGTGGCACTACCTCAAAAATTTTATCAGACATCACTACAGAGATTTGGAATTTCTGTTTATCCAAAAACATAGTGAAGTCAGAATACTTACCTGGCCTATCCAACGATGTGGCGGACTGGAACTCCCGTTTCCTAGCAGACCACAGCGACTGGATGTTAGATCCATCAATATTTTCTTCTCTTACCTCTCTTTGGGGTCCAATTTACATGGATCTTTTTGCTTCACGCCTGAACAAACAATTACCCCTCTTTTTCAGAAGCCCTAGGAGTGGATGCTTTCCTCCAAATCTGGCCATAAAAGACTCTTTATGCTTTTCCTCCCTTTGCAATGATCCCGAGAGTTCTTTCACAAACCATCAGCCAACAAGCAACACTGATTCTCATCGTTCCTTGGTGGCCTGCTCAAGTTTGGTTCCCTCAGTTGCTATCCCTACTAATAGATTTTCCTCTACTCCTTCCAGTTTCCAATATAACCCTTCAAGACCCTTTAGGGAATCCTCACCCTCTCATCCTATCGGGAGGCCTACAACTGATAGCATGTCTCATTTCAGGCCATCTCCCTCTGACATCGAGATTTCACAATCTGCTAGAGATATCATGGCAGAAGCCTGGGCTCCAGGTACCAGGCAAGCTTACAGATCGGCCTGGCGATTATGGGTTCATTGGTGCTCTCAGAGACACCTGGATCCCATTCAAGCACCTATCCCCCACATAATTAATTATTTATCTGAAGCATTTGAAGCGGGGAAGGCCTACAGAACCATTAATCTCTATAGATCTGCCATATCCTCCGAACACGAAGTCATAGATTCTATTCCCGTGGGAAGACATCCTTTGATTTGTAGACTTTTAAGAGGTATTCGATTCAAAAGACCTCCACTTCCCAAATATAGATCTACTTGGGATGTATCTATTATCCTTAATCTTTTTTCTTCTTGAGAAGATAATGATAGTCTTCCTTTAAAATTATTATCCTACAAAACTCACGGTCCTCTTATGTTTAATCTCTATTAAACGTGTTTCTGATGTTAGAGCTTTAGACATATCTCATAGATCGTTTACTCCTCAAGGAGTTGTTTTTTCTATCTTTCGTAGAACAAAAACTAATATCCAATTGGTCTTCTACCCAGCTTTTCTGCAACACCCTAAGTTGTGTGTACTTAGATGCCTCAAAGCCTATGAAGCTAGAACCTCTTCTCTCAGATCCCCACATGCTTCTCAGCTTCTTATCTCCTTCTTTAAACCCCATCTCCCTGTATCTTCTACTACCCTAGGTAGATGGGTTAAGAATACTATGTCTTTAGCTGGTATAGATGTTGCCCTTTTTGGTGCACATTCTTTAAGAAGTGCAATAGCCACCAAAGCCGTTCAGTCAGGAGGCTCTCTCTCTGATGTCCTTAAAGCAGCTGACTGGTCATCAGAGTCCACATTTAGATCCTTCTATTTTAGACCTGAATCCCATGTTTCTATGTCGGTTCTTTAATTTATCTGTATAATTGTATAGCTTTAAACTTGCATATATTAGGAGCCTCCTGTCTTAATAAAATTGGAGATTTTCCTAGTAATTATGACGGAAAATATGGATTTTATTAAAGACAGGAGGCGAGTAATATCCCACCTCTTCCCATACCCTTATTATCACTTATCTCTTCTCTTACAGCGTATTGACACACTGATGCAGACGACAAGACACAGCTCATCGATTGAATTCCATGACTTCATCTTCATCCCTTACAAAGATTCATCTGAAGATATTCAAGCTCTTCATTGTTCTTCACTTCATAGTTCATGCCATTTATTCTTCAGGATTTACTCTGTTATACTTCATATTCCGAGAAAGAAGTAAGATTACTGACTGGGTACACATTATATGGACTAGGTCCTATTATGATTGGCTAGTGTTCATTCATGTTTGGTTGTTTCTAAGTTTTTTTCTCTTTCAATTCATTTAACTGTCTCACTGCTGGAGCAAATAAACGAGAAAGAGTTGCATATATTACTCGCCTCCTGTCTTTAATAAAATCCATATTTTCCGTCATAATTACTAGGAAAATCTCCAATTATACTGCAGCATTCCACTGCCAACTGCTAGTTACATCAGCGTTGTGGACAGAAAGCAGTGCAGTGCTTTTTGTCACTGAGAAGGATTTTGACGCCAGCCATTTAGCTCTCAGTCACTTCATTCACCATTTTATCAGAGAGGGGCAGATAGCTTTTCATTGCCTCATATATATCAAGAAGCTGCCTGAACTTCATGAACCTTATAACAGGAGGCAGGAATGATTTTTCAGCACAATTCTGTGTATTTATTCCACAAGAAATCATCTGCTGCTTATACTAGTCTGTAGACGGTATAAAAACCAGTTCACACCATTCTTAACACTCTAACAGAGTGCAAGTTAGGGTTTAATTCCCTTTTTTTGTGGTGCTGCACTGTTGTGTCCTGCTGCTGTGCAAAAATATGTTTTCGACTCTAGTGCATTTGTCTGCCCTCATATGTGCATACCACATAACTACATCAAAGCAGTCTACAATGTGTATCTGTAAATCTGTAACAAGTCTAGATACTGGGAAAGTCCAGGCAAAAGTAATCAACGGCTGGTGTTTTACGTTTTCCAAGTGTAATGTAGCGCATTTTTCTGCTCTCATACGTGCAAACCACATACCTACATCTAAGTAGTGCACTTCTTTGTACCTGTTAATCTGTAGCAAGCCTAAATACAGTGAAAGGCCAGGGAAAACTAATCACTGGCTGTTATTTCATGAAATTACGTTTTCCAAGTGTACTGTAGCGCATTTTTTTGCATGCATACCACATACCTACAACTAAGTAGTCTACCATATTGTACCTGTTAATCTGTTAAGGACATACATACTGTGAAAGTCCAAGCAATAGTACTCACCAGCTGGTGTTTTACAAAAATTCAGAGTTTTTAAATGTGTACTGTAGTGCATTTTTCTGCCCTCATCAGTGCATACCACATATGTACATCTAAGTAGTGTACCATTTTGTACATGTCAATCTGTCAAAGGTCTACATACTGTGAAAGTCCAAGCAATAGTACTCACCGGCTAGTGTTTTACAAAAATACAGAGTTTTTAATGCGTATTGTAGCACATATTTCTGCCCTCATCAGTGAATACCGCATACATACATCTAATAAGTGTACCATTTTGTACTTGTTAATCTGTCATGGGCTAAGATACTGTGAAAGGACAGCCAATAGTACACACCTGCTGCTGTTCTAGACAAATACTGTTTTAAGTGTAGTGAATCGTATTGTACTCCCCTAATATACGCAATAAGTATATGAGGGGCAGAGGCCTAAATTCATCAGGGGCAGGCAGAGGTCACAGCAGAGTAGGGGTGTGTGCCAGTCGGAGTCGCAGCGAGAGGTCTGAGCTCCTGGTGTCAGCTAGCAGTCGTGTCGCGACCAGCAACCGAGCAGCTGTGATTGATCGGTTCAGTCGGTCATCCACTTTATCTCAAGTGACATTCGACACCCCAGTCAACAGTCAGTGGGTTCCTCACACTCAACCCTCAGTTGGCATGACCCTCATGCTGCTGCTGCCATCTCCAGGCTCTGCCATTGTGCTGCTCTATGGTCTCCTCATGCTATTGCTACCACCTCCAGGCTATGTCATTGTGCTGCTCCATGGTCTCCTCATGCTAATGCTACCACCTCAAGGCTCTGTCATTGTGCCACCATATGGTCTCCTCATGCTGCCAACACCTCCATGCTGTGTCATTCAGCCACTAAATGGTCTCCTTATGCTTCAGCCTCATCCAAGCTGTGTCATTCAGCCACTATATGGTCTCTTCATGCTGCCAACACCTCCACGCTGTGTCATTCAGCCACTTTGTGTCCTCGTGCCTCAGCCTCATCCAAGCTGTGTTATTCAGCCACTATATGGTCTCCTCATGCTGCCACCACGTCCATGCTGTGTCATTCAGCCACTATATGGTCTCCTCATACTGATGCCACCTCCAGGCTCTGTCAATGTGCTGCTCTGCGGCAGTGATTCTAAAAGCGATGCCAGTAATCTGCATGTTATTCTGAATAACAGTATTATTTCACTACCCCAGCACACTCCATATACGTGTTAGAACACAGCAAAGTGTTCTATACCCCTATTGAGGCTCTCTGTAGGCCAGAAATAGCCCTTTTTAATATAGATTCGCCGTGAATAAATTTGAATCGAAACTAATTTTTTCGAAAAAAAAATCGGCAAATCGGCCGAATCAAATTTTTGAAAAGTTTGCTCATCTCTACTGATTACCCCTAGGGTTAACATATTTTGCACAATCCTTTTTTATTCACCCTATATATTTTGCTGAATTTGTTCTATTTTGGCTATATTCTTTTTAGCTTCGTCTTTTTTTGAAGTTACATTTTATTTCTTAGATATGTATATTAGGTAATAAATGCTAAGAAAGTTAAACATAAGCCTTGTAAAGATGTTCACAAATGACTCTGAGTAATTGGTATGTGAGTGGCAATATTAAGTCTATTGAATCAACTCCAACAATCCCTTTGCTTAATTAATAAACCCTCAGCAACCTTATTAGCATTTCAAGTACATTTGAACAATAGTTAGCATTCACCTTTATGCGTAGTACACTGAAAAGATTAAATGCATTGTTAAGTACTCTATTTGCTGCTAACACTAGTAGCTGTATGTGAGAGCAACTCAAATTTCTTTAAATGAGGCTTTGTAAATCATGTGGTTTCTTCCCGGAGCTATACACAAAATGCATTATGATGTAATATCATAAAATCCAAATGAAGAGGTTACTTGTATAACATGGTTTCTGATCTCTGGACCTTGTCCTCTCAGAAGTAATTGAAGCTAAACTAAGCCAAATTGCATTTTAATGGTTATTAAAGGAATATGAAGAAAGTAGTTTTTTTGGTTTTGTTTATTAAACATTTATAATTTTTTATTACATTATTTATGGATAGGCGTTTAATTTTTTCATCATGTAAGGGAGATAAAACCTGTAAATTAAAATATTTTATCATATTTCATATTTCAGCCCATATAACTAGTTCCATAATTTTTATCCAGATAGAGATGAAAATTGTATAGGCTTGCATCACATTTTTTTTTTTAAGGCGTATGTGATTTTGAAGAAAAAAAAAACGCATTTGGCCTAATTTACTAAGAGTTTAAAGGGGTACTCCAGTGAAAACCTTTTTTCTTTTAAATCAACTGGTGGCAGAAAGTTAAACATATTTGTAAATTACTTCTATTAAAAAAATCTTAATCCTTCCAGTACTTATTAGCTGCTGAATGCTACAGAGGAAATTCCTTTCTTTTTGGAACACTGATGACATCACGAGCACAGTGCTCTCTGCTGACATCTCTGTCCATTTTAGAAGCCATGCATAGCAGATGTAAGCTAAGGGCAGCATGGTGGCTCAGGGGTTAGCACTGCTGCCTTGCAGTGCTGGGGACTTGGGTTCAAATCCCACTAAGGACAACAATAAATAAAGTGTTATTATTATTATAATAACGTCAGCAGAGAGAACTGTGCTCGTGATGTCATCAGAGAGCATTCCAAAAAGAAAAGAATTTCCTCTGTAGTATTCAGCCGCTAAGAAATACTGGAAGGATTAAGATTTTTTAATAGAAGTAATTTACAAATATGTTTAACTTTCTGCCACCAGTTGATTTAAAAGAAAAAAGGTTTTCACCGGAGTACCCCTTTAAGGTTGTATTTGGTGTGGGCTTAATAATTCATGTGTTTTTTTTCCTCATTAATTTTATATTATGTGCATTTGTGTGGGTTTTTGCCACAATTTTGGTGCACACTAAATTTATGGGTACACACAGAAAAATGATAATCCCAAATTGCATTTAAAATGAATATTTGTACATACTTCTTAACTGGAGAACTTAGCATATACACTTAGGAAAAAAAAAAATTCCATAGGGCCAGAAGTGAAGGGATTAATGTGATGTTGTAGAGTTCAGACCATCTATTTTGTGATCACAACTTTTCCACACAGAATTCTCAATTTTTAGTAGGAAATCTTAATAAATATGTAGGATTCATTGGCAAATTTGTTGCCATTTGTTGCCCCCTTTGTAGCTTTTTATTTTTATTTTGGTTGGAATTGTGGATTTTTCTTGCACCCCAACAAAACTTGTTGAAAAGAGCTTAGTAAATGAGGGCCTATGTGTAAAGAGATTCCTTTTTTATGTGTGTGAGCGTAATCAGGTAACACTTTTTTTTTGTGTATTTGTGAGTACCCCTGGGGTTGCACCATCCATTTTGATACACCTTGAATATTTGTTCTAAATTTGGCTCCTTCTTTTTTAGCTTTGAAATTGCACCAGCATCTTTAACATTAATGTGCTATATGTAAGTCTATGGGAAAGTGTTTGTCTGTGCATACAAAATGCAAAAATATTAGCTCTATTATGTAGGTCAATAATTACTGATTTATATATGTTTTATTTTACTACTTTTAAAAATGTTAAATAGGCACTGTCAAAGTCAAAAACATTTTATATGTTGTACATCTTGGCAAAACATTTGAACCTTCATAAAAAATGTTTTTATCTCCATTATATAAAAATTTGGGTTTATAAAAAAAAAAGACCACCAGGGGTCCCAATACCATCCAGAACATGGTCATATCTGGGTGCCGCATCATCTTTATCCTAGCTTGAAGGGGTACTCCAGTGAAAAACTTTTTTTTTAAATCAACTGGTGCAAGAAAGTTACAAATTTGTAAATTAATTCTATTAAAAAATCTTAATCCTTCCAGTACTTATCAGCACCTGTATGCTCTACAGGAAGTTCTTTTCTTTTTGAATTTATTTTCTGTCTGACCACAGTGATTTCTGCTGACACCTCTGTCCTTGTCAGAAACTGCCCAGATCAGAATCTAATCCCCATAACAAACCTCTCCTGCTCTGCACAGTTCCTGACATGGACAGAGGTGTCAGCAGAGAGCACTGTGGTCAGACAGAAAAGAAATACACAACTTCCTGTTGAGCATACAGCAGCTGATAAGTACTGGAAGGATTACAATTTTTTTTATATAAGTAATTTACAAATTTGTATAGCTCTTTGGCACCAGTTGATTAAAAAAAAAATGTTTTCCACCGGAGTACCCCTTTAACCTCTTAAGGACGTAGAGCGTACCTGTGCACCCTACGCCCGGTCCCAGTGTTTAAAACGGGGTCACACCGTGTCCCCGCATCACACCAGGTCGGTCCCGGCTGCTATTCATAGCCAGGACCCTGGGCTAACCAATCGTTGTGCCGCACGCTATTAACCCTTCAGATGTGGCGATCAAAGTTGTGAAAGTAAACGCTTCCCGGCAGCTCCGTTTGGGCTGATCAGGATGTCCCGATCAGCTAGGACGCGAGCGGAGGTCCCCTTACCTGTCTCCGCTGCGTCCGATCTGGGTTTGATTGCTCCAATCCTGAGCTACAGGCTTTAGCAACCGAGCCCCTATCTCGCTGATTCATGCAAAGCTATGGCTTTGCAGGGATCAGCATAAGAGATCAGTGTGTGCAGTGTTATAGGTCCCTATGGGAGCTATAGCACTGCAAAAAAAAAGTGAAAAAAAAAGTTAACAAAGGTCATTTAACCCCTTCCCTAATAAAAGTTTGAATCGCCCTCCTTTTCCCATAAAAAAACTGTGTAAATAAAAATAAACATATGTGGTATCGCCGCATGCGCAAATGTCCAAACTATAACAAATATACAGTTACTTAAATAGCACTGTCAATGGCGTACGCGCAAAAAAATTCCAAAGTCCAAAATAGCGTATTTTTGGTCACTTTTTATTTCATGAAAAAATGAATAAAAAGCGATCAAAAAGTCCGATCAGTACAAAAATGGTACCACTAAAAACTCATACCGGCCTGTACGCTGAACAATAAAAGAGTTATAGGGGTTAGAAGATGAGAATTTTTTTAACATAAATTTTCCTGCAAATAGTTATGATTTTTTTCCGAAGTAAGACAATATCCAACCTATATAAGTAGGGTATCATTTTAACCGTATGGACCTACAGAATAAAGATAATGTGTTATTTTTACCAAAAAATGCACTGCGTATAAACGGAAGCCCCCAAAAGTTACAAAATGACATTTTTTCTTCAATTTTGTCTCACAATGAATTTTTTTTTCCGTTTTGCCATGGATTTTTGGATGAAATGACTAATGTCACTGCAAAGAAGAATTGGTGGCTCAAGAAATAAGCCATCATATGGAATTTTATGTGCAAAATTGAAAGTGTTTTGATTTTCAGAAGGTGATGAGGAAAAAATGAAAATGCAAAAACGGAAAAACCCTGCGTCCTTAAGGGTTAAAATCTCCCTTTTCTGATCCCCTTTTTTTCTGTATAAGTGGCTGCATCAGGGCTCATTTTTTGCATTGTGATTTTATCAGTATAATTTTAGTTTTGATAAGACTTGGAACAACTTCTATTCAGGTTTATCCAATATAGAAACCTATTTAGTGGTAGCAAAATCAGCAATTTTTGTGTTTGGTATTTTTACTATTGTAAAAATGCTGCTGCTCCTGCCTCTTGCAAAGGTAGTGCTGGGAGAGGGAGCAAAGTATTGACTCTGAGTGGGGAGCAGATTGTGGACCCTCGTTTGGCAGCTGGATGCCTAGCTTTTCCCTATAAAAATTTAATGTATCTTCTATCTCAGAAGGTGAAAAAAATCCCCATTCTGGTTTCATTCAGAAAGTCTAGTACTCATCTCTTTCCTTTAAGAGCACAATAAGCCTGTCCGTGCCCAAGCAAGAAAGCACACAGCTTGCCATCTATGCCAGCTTTTGCAAGGGCTTGGCTGGTTCCACCTCTGTCCCATACAGCCAAGGTTGGTCATCAAGATCATTGTCGTTGTCGTCAACATACCTTCTGTAGGTTCCTCATACTCTATCACTTTGACAGATTTTATCTCCAAATCCTCCCCAGGTCCCACTTCTTCATTCACCTTCTCCTTAAGAAGAACATCGTTACTGCTGTGAGCCAGATGTGAACCTTCCACAATACCTCCTAACTTTATTCAAAGGCGAATGACCATTGAGTCAGGAGTTTGTCTGGCGCAGAGAGGAACCATCAGACAGCCAAGTAAAATCAATGGATTTATTAGATGCAACGCGTTTCGCTGCGCATGCGCAGCTTCATCAGGCATGATGCCTGATGAAGCTGCGCATGCGCAGCGAAACGCGTTGCATCTAATAAATCCATTGATTTTACTTGGCTGTCTGATGGTTCCTCTCTGCGCCAGACAAACTCCTGACTCCCTGGTCATTCGCCTTTGATTCTACACCTATCCAGGAGGGCTGCAGTGGACCTGCCTTCATATCTTTTCTGCTCCTAACCTTGTTGTGTGTGGGCGCACAACCAACTTCGGTAAGCGGCTTGGGAATCACCTTCCCCCACCCCCACCTGCAAGATCTACTGATCCCGCACATGAGGCGCCTTCCTTCCTTTCTCTAGATCCTAACTTTATTGTCAACCTGAGCGTTTTCTCCAGAAGGAGTATCAGCGGCATTATATCACTAATTCCACTGTGGTGCTTGCTGACAAATCTTGTTGCTCTTTCAAAAAGCCTGAGCACGTGACAGGTGTCTATGATTAGCTGCCAATGCCTAAGCTAAAAGTCACACTACTTCCAAAAACTTTCTGTCTGCTGCTATAGGTAGTCTGTCAAAGTGGGCATGGATTTTTTTTTAGCAAAATTATAGCGACTAGGTATGTACCACTTGGGCTGGGCAAGCCGCATTAGTTGCCTAAAGGCCATGGAGTCAACAGGATGATGCGGTAGTAGATGAACCATCAACAACTTGGCCAAGTGTGAATTAAGGCTCATAACAACAGGGTGACTGGGTGAATACTGTTGTCTGTATGACTTAGATTACCCAATAGATAACTGTTGGAATTGAAGAAGAGGACACGACAGTGTTGAGAACAAGACAAAGAATACACTGCCTGTTGATGAGGCCTGGAGCAGCAGGAGCAAGGTTTTCTTCACATTTTTGGGCATGATGCAGCTATTCCATATAGAGATGTAGTTTCTATACTCTTACCCTGCCATGGCTTACTTTATGTTTTCAAAGACAGCAGAGTGCCTTGTTTTCTGCATCTGGTAAGGTAGAAAAGTATTTTTAACACGCCACTTGACTGTGTCTCTTATCTGGGAGGTCTCTTCTCTGCTCCTGAGCTGATCAGATCAGTGGGCCTACGTCTGTTAGGTTTGACAGATGTTCTCGCCCTACATTGGATCCACTCTTCTTCTCTGACAGTACCACTACCCTTACTACTGCTCTGAACACATCACCTCCTCTTCACCTGGTACCCACATCCTGTCCTACCTCATTATCTAACTCCTCATCAACATCCCAGTCACTCCTCTCAATATGAACTTCTTGTGTTTGGTCATAGGCTTCTTGCTATCCCCCTTCAGCATATCCGCAGTGATTCCTTACAGCATCACCACCACAAATCCCACTAGTGCTATGCTTGACCATTTATTCTACCTCCACCATCTCTGCAACACACTCCAAAGCCTGACTGTTCTCACACAACTCCTCTTTCTGGTTAATGTTATCCTTCTGCTTAGCCCTTGGGGAAGGGAAGCAATGACAGAGATGATAGAACAGACCATCTAGAAAGGCCACTTGCACCACACCATAGACGATGAGGAATCCACTGGATCAGGGTCATATAATCATCCTCAGAAACGATGCAACTACTAGAAGACATGGGCAATGTTTGATTGTTGATTGAAAGAGCTTTATTGTCCGTTCAGTCATTACAAGTCATGCAATAAATTACAGTCACACAAAGCATCACAGTACAATAGACAGCAAAGGTTCCCTAAGCTATACATCGCACATCATGCTACTCTAACACTCCGCTCAATCCTGTAATAAAAAGCACAAGAGATCGAACAACAAAACAATACAATCTGTGATCGGGGTAGGGGTGTGGGCGACTATGTGGGGGTGGGGAGGGGGCAGATCACAGGGCCAAACTGCTGGGCTGTATCTTCAGGGAGACATGGGAGAAGGAGAGGGGTCTTCACTCCTCTTCTTCCTCATCAACGGCCGGGCTGTCCAAGATGGAATAGTCTCTAAGCAGGCTCTTGATGAACCTGCGGCAGTCCCGGACGGACATGTTTTCCCTGTTGATCACGAGGCGGTTCCTGGCAAGCCACACTGCGTCCTTAAAACAGTTCATAAGGCGCCAGGCCTCCTGGATGGCCTCCACGTCGTGGGTCCCAGGGAACAGACCGTAAAGCACCGAATGGTACGATAGGCAGCTCCTGGGTACAGAGTCTCTGAGTTCATGTTCCAGGGCGTCCAACAGACCCTGTGCAAAGGGGCACTGCCAAAACACGTGAAAAGATGTTTCCTCCACGTAGGGGCACCGGGGGCAGTACCGGGTTGTGCACAGGTTGCGGGCATGCATGAATGACCTGAGAGAGAGTCCTCCCTTGACGGCCATCCACGACAAGTCCTTGTGTCCATTGGTTAGCCGCTTTGAGGCCACATTAGTCCAAACTGTCTCTGCAGTGGCTGCGGGGAGTCCCGGAACCAGCTCGGTCAAGTCCTTAGCTCGGATGAGCTTGTAGATTGTCTTCGGCTTCCATAGGTCGGGTTTCAGTCCTTCCAGCTGGTGCTCCCTCACAAACCGGACAACATCCCCGTAGAACCAGGGAGTGTTCCAGTTGTAAGGGATGGAGCTGTCCCACTTGTCCCAGCCCAGCTGTCTCCAGAGGGGCATGAGAAACAAGCGAGACATGGACCTGCCCGCTGAGCCAGTCTTTTCAACAAGAGTCCGCTGCACTGTGACACGTGCAAAGGAGGCCCTCAGCAAAGTGGGGATATCGGGTATTCCCTTCCCACACTTGCGGGGCTCCTTGTACATCACAGTCCTCTTGACTCTGTCCATTTTGCCCCAGATGAAGCAAAACACTGTCCGGGTGATGGCCTTGCAAATGGTGGTATGGGGAGGCCAGGCCTGTGCGGTGTACTGGAGCACAGGCAAAACTTCACTCCGCAGGACAAGTGCCTTGCCCTCAATCGAGAGCTTTCTGGAGCTCCACAGTCCGATCTTCGAGTTCATCTTTCCTAGTCGGTCTTGCCAAGACTTAAGGGCCGCTCCTTCCTTCCCGAACCAGACTCCAAGAATTTGAATGAAGTCCGACTTAACAGTAAAGGGGAAGGGGGCGGAAGAAGCCAGGTGCCATTCCCCGAAGAGCATGTCCTCCGCCTTCCCGCAGTTGACTTTTGCCCCCAAAGCTCTGCCAAAGTCCTTGCAGGTCTGGACGAGTGCAGTCAACGAACGCTGGTCAGCGCAGAAGACGGTCACGTCGTCCATGTAGAGCGAGCACTTGACCTCGTAGCGATCTGGTCCTGGTGCGGTGATCCCTCTGATCTCTCCATTCTGCCGGATAGTCTCAGCGAAGAGCTCTATAACACAAACAAAAAGAAGAGGTGAAAGAGGGCAGCCTTGTCTAACCCCGGAAAGGATGGGAAAGGGGTTAGTCTTCCAGCCATTCACCAACACCGTGCTGTAAATATCAAAATACATGACGTTAACAAAAGAGCAAAACATCTTCCCCAGACCTAGCCTGCGCAAAGCCCTGTCCATGAATGCGTGGGAGACACGGTCAAACGCCTTCTCCTGATCTAAGCTGACCAGGGCGGCGCGGC
Organism: Hyla sarda; assembly: GCF_029499605.1. Taxonomy (NCBI): domain Eukaryota; kingdom Metazoa; phylum Chordata; class Amphibia; order Anura; family Hylidae; genus Hyla; species Hyla sarda. The sequence goes on along the minus strand of NC_079191.1, from coordinate 197,757,390 downwards.
CCCCGTGGTCCTGGATGTAATGGACCGTGTCTCTCACAAGGGCAAGGCTGTCAGCAATCCTGCGACTAGGAATGCCGCAGGTCTGGTCCGGATGGACGATCTGCCCCATGACAGGTTTCAGCCTGTTGGCCAGCACCTTGGCGAGGATTTTGTAGTCCACGTTCAGGAGAGAGATGGGACGCCAGTTTTTCAGGTCACATCTCTCCCCCTTCCGCTTATACAAGATCGTGATCATCCCTTCCCTCAACGACGTAGGCATTCTGCCCCCCACCACCATCTCCTCGTACACCTCCAACAGGTCCGGACAGATCAGGTCACCCAGCGCTACATAGAGCTCGGCCGGGAGACCGTCACTGCCCAGGGTCCTGCCGGGCTTAAAGGATTTAGCGGCAGAGAGCAGCTCCCCCACCGTCAAGGGATCGTCCATAGCCGCCGCACCTGCGGGATCAACCACGTTAGTGATATCTGACAGGAACCTCTCGGCGGCTTCGGGGTCAGATGACTTGGGGGCGTAGAGGTTGCCGTAGAAATCGGAGACGACCCCCACTATCTCCTCCTTGCCCCTCCTCATGTGTCCGGTCTCATCTCGTAGCTCAGTCAGGGGCGTGTGGCCAGCATGGAGCTTCCTGAAGAAGAAAGAGTTACACTTCTCACCCTTCTCCAGGTTCTCCACCTTGGAACGAAAGACGATTCGCTTGGATTCCTCCTCAAAGTGCCTTTTCAAGCTCTTTTTGGTCTCCTCCAGCTCCTCCCCGACGTCCCAGTCACACTGGAGCAGGTCCTGCAGGGACCGCAGCTCGCGCTGCAGTTTCCTGAAGTCCCACTTCTTTGCACACGCCTGTTGTCTGCCTTTTGCCTGAAAGAAACAACGGAATTCGACTTTAACATATTCCCATCAATCGCTGATGCAGTTAAACAGACATTTGTCATTTCGCCATACAAGGTACGCATCCCTAAGTTCCTCCATGACCTCCCTCTGCTCCAACAGGGCACAATTCAACTTCCAAGAGCCTGGGCCAGGTGGGAATCCATGGCCCAGAGTCCCCTGGAATCGAATGGCCCTGTGGTCAGAGAAGAAGCAGGGGACCATAGAGTACGACACCTTTCTGACTGCTCTCGAAGTGAAGATGAAGTCTATCCGAGAACGGAGCGAGCCATCGGGGCGGCTCCACGTATAGTTTACGGAGCCGTTCCCGATGGACCCAACAACGTCCTGCAAGGATGCCTCTGTCACCATCTCAATCAGCAGTTTAGACGTCACGTCCAGGTTGGCGGATGTGCCAGAACTGCGCCCGTCCACCTCAATGGGGCAGTTGAAGTCACCACCCAAGACCACTGCCCTAGGGGTGGCGAGTTCAGCCCGCAGGGCCTGGAGAACCTCCAGTCGGACATTCTTCTCAGGGGAGGCATACACGTTGATGAGCCGCACGGGCTCACCCGCCCAGGAACCGTCTGCGACCAGAAGTCTGCCACAGACGAGCTCCCGGACGGAATCAAGTGCAAAGTTACCTCCCCTGATCAGGATGGCCACCCCCGCAGACCTACTGTCACCCCCACCAGACCAGTAGGAAGGGCCGTGAGGCCACTGCCTAGCCAGATGGTTGTAAGACCTAGAAGCAGACAAAGCACATTCCTGCAACATGTAAACATCACACCTCTGGGAATCTAAGAATGTAAGGACAGTCTGAAATCTAAACCAAGCTCTAATACTCCTCACATTAATGCAGAAGATGTTGAGATCAGCCATGGGAATAAAAAGAGAGGTTAGTTCAGATACTAGCTACCACTCTGGTCGGACGGGTCCTCTTCTCTGGCTACCACCAGGCACCTGGCTATTGATGCTACCTGTACTGGGCCAGGGCAAATGGATTGTGCCCACACTGGTGGTGCTGACACCAACATGACAGAGGATGTGGCAGCGGTTTTCTTTCTTCCACCCCATCCTCGTCCAACCATGTATTTACTGAACATTTATTTTTATTGAAAAAGATTTAAAGGTTATTTTTATGTTTCTGGTTGCAAGTCAATGTTAGTGTTGAGCATGAATATTTGTAATGCAAATTTTTTTCGTGAATATCAGCACTTTGCGATTTCGCAAATATTTAGAATATAGTGCTATATATATTCGTAATAATAGTTTATTTGGGGGGATTTTTTCACATGCAAATTTTCCATGCAAATAGGGGTCTATCACATGGGTCTGTTTTTTTGTTTTTTTCCCCACATGCAAATTTTCCAATGCGAATTTTCGCATGCAAAAAAAAGTGAATGAACATAGCGAATATGCTAATTTTGCGAACATAGGATGAATAATCGTCCATATTATCACAAAATATTGTGAATTTGAAAATGTCCCCTGCTGCTCATCACTAGTCAATGTTCACTCTCAATGCTAGAAATTAATATTTATGTTAAACCCAGCTACACATGTTACAAAAACACAGGTAAATTGGTGTAAAATGCCTATTCCACATTTAAATGCTATACAGTAATTTTGGAATTATGTTAAAATACAGATCAGCTCACTGTACAATGCTTTGCTCAACTTGCTTTGTATTGTAGTGTGATCGCATTTATCCACTAGTTCTGCAGCCACACTGCTCAGATTTGTAGTGCAGTAACTGAACACAGTAATGCAGGTCACTGAGGTCAGCCCACTGAATAATGCTTTTCTCCAATTGCTTTGTCTTGTAGTGTGCTTGCTTTCTAGGATTAGTAGTTCCACCTTGAGTTTTTCTGTGTACTGGTCACTGGTAAGCTTTTTCTCCAAGCTGTTGGCCGCAATACAGTGCATAGGGTTTCATGAGTCTCTTAACCTCTTGCGGACTCAGGGCTTACCTGTATGTCCTGAGTCCTGCTCCCACAATATAACAAAAAAAAATTATAAAAAACTATCAAAAAGTCCGATCAAAACAAATATTGTACCAATAAAAAAACTTCAAAAACTTCAGATGATGGCGCAAAAAATGATCCCTCATACCACCCCTTAGGGAGAAAAATAAAAAAGTTATAGGGGTCAGAAGATGACAATTTTATCATCCAGACCCCCGTCATTAACACCCTCATCATCATCACCCTGTCATCATCCCCCTTCATCATCACTGCCTGTCATCATCCCCCCCTTCATCATTACCCTGTCATCATCCCCCCCTTCATCATCACCGCCTGTCATCATCACCGCCTGTCATCATCCCCCCTTCATTATCACCACCTGTCATCATCCCCCTGTCATCATCCCACACCCCCCCTTCATCATCACTGCCTGTCATCATCCCCCTGTCATCATCCCACACCCCCACCTTCATCATCACCGCCTGTCATCATCTCCCTGTCATCATCCCACACCCCACCTTCATCATCCCCGCCTGTCATCATCCCCCTGAAGGGGGATCGGGGGCGGAGGGGTTTACTTTAATTTTCCCCGTCCAGCCCACCCATAATAGGCGGAGCAGAACGGGGAAACGAAGGGGACCGAACGCCGAAGGTCCACTTACCCCTCCGGAGGCAGCGGAGCGACGGTGATCGGCGGGCGGCGACGGAGGTTGGCGCGGGCGGCGTGCGGCAGAAGAAGACGACTCCCTGGATTCTACGGAAGCCGGTAAGTTGCCTAGCAACATCTGGAGGGCTACAGTCTGAGACTGTAGCCCTCCAGATGTTGCAAAACTACAACTCCCAGCATTCCCAGACAGCTGTTTGTGCATGCTGGAATATGTAGTTTTGCAACAGCTGGAGGGCTGCAGTTTGAGACCACTATATAGTGGTCTCTAAACTGTATCCCTCCAGATCTTGCAAAACTACAACTCCTAGCATGCTCTTTGCTGTCTGGGCATACTGGGATTTGTAGTTTTGCAACATCTGGAGGGTCACAGTTTGGAGATCACTGGGCAGTGGTCTATAAACTGTAGCCCTCCAGATGTTGCAAAACTGCAAATTCCAGCATGCCCAAACAGCAAACAGCTGTCTCACCATGCTGGGAGTTGTAGTTGCGTAACCTCCAGCTGTTGCATAACTACTTTTCCCAACATGCCCTTCGGCGATTAGTACATGCTGGGAGTTGTAGTTTTGCAACAGCTGGAGGCACACTGGTTGGAAAATTCTGAGTTAGGTAACAGAACCTAACTGAAGGTTTTTTCAACCAGTGTGCCTCCAGCGTTGCAAAAGTACAACTCCCAGCATGCACGGTATGTCAGTACATGCTGGGAGTTGTAGTTTTGCAACAGCTGGAGGCACACTGGTTGGAAAATACTGTTAGGTAACAGAACCTAACTGAAGGTTTTCCAACCAGTGTGCCTCCAGCTGTTGCAAAAGTACAACTCCCAGCATGCACGGTATGTCAGCACATGCTGGGAGTTGTAGTTTTGCAACAGCTGGAGGCACACTGGTTGGAAAATACTGAGTTAGGTAACAGAACCTAACTGAAGGTTTTCCAACCAGTGTGCCTCCAGCTGTTGCAAAAATACAACTCCCAGCATGCACTGTCAGTGCATGCTGGGAGTTGTGGTTTTGAAACAGCTGGAGGTTTGCCCCCCCATGTGAACGTACAGGGTACATTCACACGGGCAGGTTTACAGTAAGTTTCCTGCTTCAAGTTTGGTCTGCGGCAAATTTCTCGCCGCAGCTCAAACTCCTAGCGGGAAACTCACCGTAACACGCCAGTGCGAATGTACCCTAAAATCACTACACGACACTACACTAACACATCATAAAGGGTGAAATACTACATATACACTGCCTTACACTGCCCCCCCCCCCCCAATAAAAATGAAAAACGTATTGTGCGGCAGCATTTCCAAAACAGAGCCTCCAGCTGTTGCAAAACAACAACTCCCAGCATTTCTGGACAGCCACTGACTGTCCAGGCATGCTAGGAGTTAAGCAACAGCTGGAGGCACCCTGTTTGGGAATCACTGTCATAGAATACCCCTATGTCCACCCCTATGCAATTCCTAAATTAGTCCTCAAATGCGCATGGCACTCTCTCATTTTGGAGCCCTGTCGTATTTCAAGGAAACAGTTTAGGGCCACATATTGGGTATTTTTCAGTAATCGGGAGAAATTGCACTACAAATTTTGGGGGGCTTTTTCTCCTTTTACCCCTTATGAAAAGGAAAAGTTGGGGGCTACACCAGCCTGTTAGTGTAAAAAAATAATAATGTTTACACTAACATGCTGGTGTTGCCACATACTTTTTATTTTCACAAGCAGTAAAAGGAAAAAAAGCCCCCCAAAATTAGTAACGCAATTTCTCCTGAGTATGTAAATACCCCATATGTGGGCGTAAAATGCTCTGCGGATGCACAACAAGGCTCAGGAGTGAGAGCGCACCATGTACATTTGAGGCCTAAATTGGTGATTTGCACAGGGGTGGCTGATTTCACAGTGGTTCTGACATAAACCCCAAAAAATAAATACCCACATGTGACCCCAATTTGGAAACTACACCCCCCATGGAACGTAACAAGGGGTATAGAGCCTTAACACCCCACAGGTGTTAAGCCTTAACACCCCACAGGTGTTTGACGAATTTTCATTAAATTTGGATGGGAAAATGAAACAAAAATGTTTTCACTAAAATGCTGGTGTTACCCTAAATTTTTCACAAGGGAAAATAGGAAAAAAGCCCCCCAAAATTTGTAACCCCATTTCCTCTGAGTAAGAACATACCCCATATGTGGATGTAAAGTGCTCGGCGGGCGCACTACAATGCTCAGAAGAGAAGGAGAGCCATTGGGATTTTGAAGAGAAAATGTGTCTGGAATTGAAGGCCACGTGTGTTTACAAAGCCCCCATATTGCCAGAACAATGGACCCCCACATGTGACCCCATTTTGGAAACTACCTTCCTCATGTAGTGTATTAAGGGGTACAGTGAGCATTTACGCCCCACATGTGTCTGACAGATTTTTGGAACAGTGGTCCGTGAAAATAAAAAAATTAATTTTTCATTTGCACAGTCTACTGTTCCAACAATCTGTCAAACGCCAGTGGGGTGTAAATACTCACTGCACCCCTTATTAAATTCTGTGAGGGGTGTAGTTTCCAAAATGGTCACATGTGGGGGGGGTCCACTGTTCTGGCACCACAGGGGGCTTTGTAAACGCACATGGCCCCTGACTACCATTCCAAACGAATTCTCTTTCCAAAAGCTCAATGGCGCTCCTCCTCTTCTGAGCATTGTAGTTCGCCCGCAGAGCATTTTACATCCTAACATGGGATATTTCCATACTCAGAAGAGATGGTGGTACAAATTTTGGGGGGCACTCTCTCCGATAACCCTTTGTAAAAATGGTAAATTTGGGGAAGAAACTGCACTTTAGTGAAAACATTTTTTTTTTCATTTACACATCCGATTTTAACGAAAAGTCGTCAAACACCTGCGTGGTGTTAAGGCTCACCGGACCCCTTGTTACGTGCCTTGAGGGGTGTACTTTCCAAAATGGTATGCCATGGGGGGTTTTCTGCTGTTCTGGCACCATAGGGGCTTCCTAAATGTGACATGCCCCCCAAAAACCATTTCAGCAAAATTCACTCTCCAAAATCCCATTGTTGCTCCTTCCCTTCTGAGCCCTCTACTGCACCTGCCGAACACTTGACATACACATATGAGGTATTTCCTTACTCGAGAGAAATTGGGTTACAAATTTTTGGGGGCTTTTTCTCCTATTACCACTTGTAAAAATTCAAAAACGGGGTCTACAAGAACATGCGAGTGTAAAAAATGAAGATTTAGAATTTTCTCCTTCACTTTGCTGCTATTCCTGTGAAACACCTAAAGGGTTAACAAACTTACTGAATGTCATTTTGAATACTTTGAGGGGTGCAGTTTTTTTTTATAATGGGGTCATTTGTTGGGTATTTCTAATAGGAAGGCCCTTCAAATCCCCTTCAAACCTGAACTGGTCCCTGAAAAATTCCATTTTTGAAAATGTTGTGAATAATTGGAAAATTGCTGCTGAACTTTGAAGCCCTCTGATGTCTTCCAAAAGTAGAAACATGTCAACTTTATGATGCAAACATAAAGTAGACATATTGTATTTGTGAATCAATATATAATTTATTTGGAATGTCTATTTTCCTTACAAGCAGAGAGCTTCAAAGTTAGAAAAATGCAACATTTTCAAATTTTTCATCAAATCTTGGAATTTTTCACCAAGAAATGATGCAAGTATTGACAAAAATTTACCACTACCATAAAGTAGAATATGTCACGAAAAAACAATCTCGTAATCAAATTTATAAGTAAAAGCATCCCAGAGTTATTTATGCTTAAAGTGACAGTGGTCAGATTTGCAAAAAATACTCCCGTCCTTAGGATCATAATGGGCTCCGTCCCCAAGGGGTTAAAAGGTAAGGAGAAAAAAACAAAAGTGCAGAAACGGAAAAACCCGGAGTCCCCAAGGGGTTAATCCCACCACTATCCTGTCTCCTGATGGCCTAAAAGCTGAATGCAAGTAATCATTGGCTAACCTGCAGTCACGTAATCTTGCTGTTAGCTGCTATATGCTGGGCTCCCCTACTTACGCTATAGGCTATTTCTTGTGAGTTAATTAGTATAAACGTATGTAAACATCTATCCTGTGTGGAATATGATAATAGCAATATGTTATCTATAGATGGAGGGTGAACCCTTAGAATCAGTTCCTGTGGTGTTTCCAAGGACCTTATTCCAATACTGTACACCCCAGGACACTGCGTTAAAAAAATAAATCTTCAATATAACTTTCCCTATATTTTTTAATTAAAACACATACAGTGCTATTTTCCAGTACACTTTGGATATTCTAGTGTAACCAGTGCAGTTGCTATTTAAGATGAATGTGATAAACTATGTAATAAGAGTATCGAAGCAGTAAACTTCATTTCTAGAAATTCCTCACAACACTCCAAATATATGTGATGGGTAAAAAAAGAAACACATTACATAGTGATCTCATTCTGAGCCCTGGCCTTGTGGTCTTTTAGTTTTTACTTGGAAAAATTGGAGGCTGGCTGAAGAAAGAAGCCCCGGATTGATAAAGAAATTATTAATGCTTTCTAATACTTAAAAGTTAATTCTATGCTCCAGGCAATGAGAAATCATTTCTACATTTATTTCCCAATTACTATCAACATTACACACAATGCAGTTTATTTTCGCCCTTACACCAGCTCAAATTATGCTAAGTGTTTTTCCGTAATAGCTATTATCACAGTAATTTGCACTTTTATATTGATGTAGAAAATGCACAATTTGTTAAAGAAGACACTGCAGTTTTATGCTCGTTTTTGTTTAATATTGAATTTTTTTTTTTCAAAACAATTAGGACTTTGCCATAAATTTTTACATTTTATAAACTTCTTTAATTGTTAATTTAAATGAAATGGCAGGACACCAAATTAGAAGAACCATTACTTTCCTGATGATATTATGTTTTCTAATTTTGTAATGGTTTTAGCAGCAAATTTGTCTACAGTTCTAAAACCACTTTATTAAGTAGCTTAAGGTCTAGAATTTAGAGATGTATATGTAAGGCATACAGAGAAGATAGGGGACACCTTTTAGCTAATTCCTCACCCCTTACACTAACAATGCAGTACAGGATCTGTGATGAATGTATATTGAAAGGTAGCAATAAATCACAGATTGCTGACAGCTGAACATTAGCGGGACCGACTGCGATCTCTCCTGATATCCACATACAAATATAGCACCTGCCACTATAGAAGGGTCCTACATAAACTAAATGGACCCACGTATATTTGTTGTTCTGCATGAAGGGGTTAACACGGTTTGATATATATATTGTTTATCACCTTTTTTTTAATTTAAACTAGAACACTGTGCCCAGATGTGGATTAAAAGTCTATAATGAAATATGAAAATGGATAGGTGGGATTTCAATCAAAATGTATCATACTTCAGATACAGCATCTTATTGGATAGATGTTATGTTATGATCATCTTGCTATTTTATCTTCCCCAGATTATTAGTTTGTCTTAATACTTTTGCACTGATGCATGCTTTTATATGTGTGCTTTTGTCATCGTCTGGTTGTTACACAGTTTGATCCAACTAAGACCCAGAAAAAGCATTGTTATAGTTGAAGTCCAGTTCTCCAACTTTGTTACCAGCGGGTGTCATTACATTTAAATCTGCCTCAAAATACCTAAAGCCATATTATCTTGGATATTAATCGCATGAAGGTTCTGGCTGCCCTGACTTTGAATGACCTGTTCCCTGGTGTATTTTATTCAATAATCTTCCCAACAGCAACTGACACACAGGCCCTCATTTACTAAGAAAATCGGGTTGTAAGTCTATGTTGCTTTCTTACCCGACTGCTTTTTTCCCCTGGTATTTATTATTATGTCGCATCCTGTTTGTCGCACGTGGGTTTTGTTGGTTTTGGTTTCCAACTCCTCTGAGCTGTGGGAAAAAAATCCACAACAATACAACAAATTCGGGTTGGAAACCTTTATAAATACGTGGGAAAGCTCAGAAATGTCGGGTTACGCCCCTTTTTCGGGTTTGGGAGAATCCACATCGGGTCCGTCGGGAAAAAATGTTGCATCGTGTCGCAGACTGGCGCACGATGTCTGCGACATGGCGCAGACAAAGATGCGACAAAAAAACCTGACAAAAGAGGTCGGGTTTAGAATAGTAAATGAGGGCCACAATGCAGAATAAAATGTCTGTTAGCCCTTCAGATTCTAATTAACCTCATATTCATTTACCAAAAAGTTTTTGAGAGATTGTTTCCAATATAAGAAGTTTTCTGAGAGCCGTAATCAATACATTTTTTAAGTTCTAGATATTTGGGATCAGAAGGGTATTTTGACTTAAGGGGTGCTGTCAGATTCAAAATGTTTTATATGTTGTATCTCTTGGCAAAACACTAACCTTTCTAATATACTTCATAAGAAAATGTTATTTCCTTTTTATAGAAATCATGGCTTATAAAAGCATGGCTTTGTCCAAGCTGAAGCACAGGCATGGACAATGTCCAGTAAGTGAGGGTGGGCTAGCACTCCTCTGTGTTCTTTCCTGTCTGATAGGACTCTTCTGTGCTCTCTCCTGTCTGATAGGACTCCTCTGCGCTCTCTTCTATCTGATAGCACTCCTCTGTGCTCTCTCCTGTCTGATAAGACTCCTCTGTGCTCTCTTCTATTTGATAGCACTCCTCTGTGCTCTCTCCTGTCTGATAGTACTCCTCTGTGCTCTCTCATGTCTGATAGTACTCCTCTGTGTTCTCTCCTTTCTGATAGGACTCCTCTGTGCTCTCTCTTGTCTGAAAGGACTCCTCTGTGCTCTTTCCTGTCTGATAGTACTCCTCTGTGCTCTCTCTTGTCTGAAAGGACTCCTCTGTGCTCTCTCCTGTCTGATAGTACTCCTCTGTGCTCTCTCTTGTCTGAAAGGACTCCTCTGTGCTCTCTCCTGTCTGATAGGACTCCTTTGTGCTCTATCTTGTCTGAAAGGACTCCTCTGTGCTCTCTCCTGTCTGATAGTACTCCTCTGTGCTCTCTCTTGTCTGACAGGACTCCTCTGTGCTCTCTCCTGTCTGATAGTACTCCTCTGTGCTCTTTCCTGTCTGATAGTACTCCTCTGTGCTCTCTCTCCTGTCTGATAGCACTCCTCTGTGCTCTCTCCTGTCTGATAGCACTCCTCTGTGCTCTGTCCTGTCTGACAGCACTCCTCTGTACTCTCTCCTGTCTGATAGCACTCTTCTGTGCGCTCTCCTGTCTGATAGTACTCCTCTGTGCTCTCCTGTCTGATAGCCCTCCTCAGTGTTCTCTCCTGTCTGATATCACTTCTCTGTGCTTTACTCCTGTCTGATAATACTCCTCTGTGCTCTCTCCTGTCTGATAGTACTTCTATGTGCTTTCTCCTGTCTGATAGCACTCCTCTGTGCTCTCTCCTGTCTGATAGTACTTCTCTGTGCTTTCTCCTGTCTGATAGTACTCCTCTGTGCTCTCTCCTGTCTGATAGTAATCCTCTGTGCTATCTCCTGTCTGATAGCACTCCTCTTTGCTCTCTCTTGTCTGAAAGGACTCCTCTGTGCTCACTTCTGTCTGATAGCATTCCTCTGTGCTCTCTCCTTTCTGATAGTACTCCTCTGTGCTCTTTTTTTTGTCTGAAAGGACTCCTCTGTGCTCTCCCCTGTCTGATAGCACTCCTCTGTGCTCTCTCTTGTCTGATAGCACTCCTCTTTGCTCTCTCCTGTCTGATAGCACTCCTCTTTGCTCTCTCTTGTCTGATAGCACTCCTCTGTGCTCTCTCCTGACTGATAGCACTCATCTGTGCTCACTTCTGTCTGATAGCATTCCTCTGTGCTCTCTCCTGTCTAATAGTACTCCACTGTGCTCTTTTTTTTGTCTGAAAGGACTCCTCTGTGCTCTCTCCTGTCTGATAGCACTCCTCTGTGCTCTCTCTTGTCTGATAGCACTCCTCTTTGCTCTCTCCTGTCTGATAGCACTCCTCTTTGCTCTCTCTTGTCTGATAGCACTCCTCTGTGCTCTCTCCTGACTGATAGCACTCCTCTGTGCTCACTTCTGTCTGATAGCAATCCTCTGTGCTCTCTCCTGTCTGATAGTACTCCTCTGTGCTCTTTTTTTCTGTCTGATAGGACTCCTCTGTACTCTCTCCTGTCTGATAGCACTCCTCTGTGCTCTCTCCTGTCTAATAGTACTTCTCTGTGAGCTCTCCTGTCCTATCAGACACAGAGGAGTGCTAGTCCACCCTCACTTACTGGACTTTGTCAATGCCTGTGCTTCAGCTTGGACAAAGCCATGTTTTTATAAGGCTGCTTTCACACTATAAAGTTGCTCCGTTTTAAAGACCCATTATAATGTCCCGTTAGGAAAACCCTTAAAAACGGCGATTAACCATCCGCTACAAAATCCCATACCGCCGTTACAAAATCCCATTCAAGTCTATGGGATTTTGTAATTAGCTGTTATCGCCCGTTATGAATAACGGGTGTTATTTGTGATGGGAGAAAAAATGTTATATGCACTAATTTTTCTCCCGTCACAAATAACGTCCGTTATTCATAACGGGCTATAACGGGTGATAACGGCTGGAGTTGTTCTTAAGCCACTCCTGTGTTGTCTTGACTGTGTGTGTAGGGTCATTGGGGGAAATTTTTCAAAACCAGTGCAAAATAGAAGTGAAATAGTTGTCCTTAACTCCTTCAGGACAAAGGGCGTACCTGTACGCCCTACGCCCGGTCCCGGTATTTAAAACGGGGTCACACCGTGACCCCCCATCAAACCAAGACCCTGGGCTAATAGCGTGCAGCACCGATTGCTATGCGGCACGCTATTAACCCTTCAGATGCGGCAATCAAAGTTGATCGCTGCGTCTAAAAATGAAAGTAAACGCTTCCCGGCAGCTCAGTCGGGCTGATCGGGACATCGCGATAAAATCCCTATGTCCTGATCAGCTAGGACGCGAGCAGAGACCCCCTTACCTTGCTCCGTCACGTCCTATCGGCGTTTGATTGCTCCAAGCCGGAGCTAAAGGCTTGAGCAATCGAGGCCCTATCTCGCTGATCCATGCAAAGATATGGTTTTGCAGGGATCAGGGTAAAAGATCAGTATGTGCAGTGTTATAGCCCCCTATGGGAGCTATAACACTGCAAATAAAAAGTGAAAAAAAAGTTAACAAAGGTCATTTAACCCCTTCCCTAATAAAAGTTTGAATCACTCCCCTTTTCCCATAAAAAACACGGCGCAAAAAATGAATCCTAATACCGGCCCGTACGCAGAAAAATAAAAAAGTTATAGGGGTTAGAAGATGAGAATTTTTAACGTATACATTTTCCTGCATGTAGTTATGATTTTTTTCTGAAGTACTTGATACTGTCCCTCATAGACGTCTGACAGGTAAGTTAAGGTCTTTGGGTTTGGAAATTTTAGTTTGTAACTGGATTGAACACTGGCTCATGGATCGTACCCAGAGAGTGGTGGTCAATGATTCGTACTCTGATTGGTCCCCGGTTATTAGTGGTGTACCCCAAGGTTCTGTACTGGGCCCGCTGTTGTTTAATTTATTTATTAATGATATAGAGGATGGTATTAACAGCTCTGTTTCTATCTTTGCAGATGACACCAAGCTTTGTAGCACAGTACAGTCTATAGAGGATGTGCATAGGTTACAAGATGACTTGGATAGACTAAGTGTCTGGGCATCCACTTGGCAAATGAGGTTCAATGTGGATAAATGTAAAGTTATGCATCTGGGTACTAATAACCTGCATGCATCGTATGTCTTAGGGGGGATTAAACTGGCAGAGTCACTGGTAGAGAAGGATCTGGGTGTACTTGTAGATCACAGACTACAAAATAGCATGCAATGTCAGGCTGCTGCTTCCAAAGCCGGCAGGATATTGTCATGTATCAAAGGAGGCATGGACTCAAGGGACAGGGACATAATACTCCCCCTTTATAAATCATTGGTACGGCCTTACCTGGAATATGCTGTTCAGTTTTGGGCACCTGTCCATAAAAGGGACACTGCGGAGTTGGAAAGGGTGCAGAGACGCGCGACTAAACTAATATGGGGAATGGAACATCTTAGCTATGAGGAGCGATTAAAGGAGTTACAATTGTTTAGTCTTGAGAAGAGACGTTTAAGGGGGGATATGATAAACGTATATAAGTATATTAATGGCCCATACAAAAAATATGGAGAAAAACTGTTCCAGGTTAAACCCCCCCAAAGGACGAGGGGGCACTCCCTCCGTCTGGAGAAGAAAAAGTTTAGTCTCAAGGGGCGACACACCTTCTTTACCATGAGAACTGTGAACTTATGGAACAGTCTACCTCAGGAACTGGTCACAGCAGGAACAATTAACAGCTTTAAAACAGGATTAGATACATTCCTGGAACAAAATAAGATTAATGCTTATGAAGAAATATAAAATCTCATCCCTTCCCCAATATCGCGCCACACCCCTACCCCTTAATTCCCTGGTTGAACTTGATGGACATATGTCTTTTTTCGACTGTACTAACTATGTAACTATGTAATATCCAACCTATATATGTAGGGTATCACTTTAACCTTATGGGCCTACAGAATAAAGATAAGGTGTTATTTTTACCGAAACATGCACTGCATAGAAACAGAAGCCCCCAAAATTTACAAAATTAAAATTTTTCTTCAATTTTGTCGCACAATGAATTTTTTTTCTGTTTCGCCGTGGAATTTTTTGGCAAAATGACTAATGTCACTGCAAAGTAGAATCGGATGACGCAAAAAATAAGCCATCATATGGAATTTTATGTGTAAAAATTGAAAGCGTTATGATTTTTAGAAGGTGATGAGGAAAAAGTGAAAATGCAAAAAACGGAAAAACGGCCTTAAGGGGTTAACAACAAATCAAATTGCTTCATTTATTTTTCAGAGGCTTTTTAAAAAAAAATTAAAGAAGCAATCTGATTGACTGCTAAGGGCACCAACTCATCTTTACTCCTGTACTTGTTTTGATAAATCTTCCCCATTTTCTTGTTGGATTGTTAATTTCAGTTGGGTTTGAGGTCTAGAACACTCTGGATGAGGTTTTCTTTGAGAATATTTCGGTGCTTTGCTCAATTCAGCTTTCATTCAACCTTGACTCCCTGTCCAGGCCACTGAAAACACCTCCACAGCATCCAGACATAAAGCTTAGAATTGATAGAATTGAAGCACAATTTTGGTTTTATCAGGCCTGAGATATTTTGTTACTTACAGTTTGAGAGTCCTTTTAGGTGCTTTGTTGAAGTTTGCAGTTTAGGTGCTTTGTTGAAGTAACTACTTCATTCACCTAGCTGAGGTGTGTCACTGGCTGAAGTATGTCATTGTAGCGGCCAGTGATTGGCTGAACTGACCTTTCCTTTGTGTCAAGATGTAAACAGAAAGCACAATTGGAACAGCACTTGTGGGCTAATGGAGTACAGTTTTATTTTCAACCTAACCACCCTGACCACAACATTTTAGGCGACCCCTTTAAGAAAATCATGTAAGTTTATGGATTTGTTTATATTTTATTCTGCATAATTTTCCAGAACAATATTTTTATGAATGCTTTATTAATAAATAAGTAACGTATTGGTTAATGGCCCAGATTTCAGGGTTGCACGTTAACTGTATGATAGAGACACCGGCAGGAGGATCTTAATCACCATATAAATGTGCTGCATCCTGCATGCTCACTTGTAGTGTTTTGTGTTTCGTTAGTAACCACTCAGGTGGTGGATTGAAGAATATATTTGTACAGTAGTTCCCTATACTACAGAATGAACAGATGTAGTGGAGTCCTGTTATCTTCATAGTGCACTTGTACAACATAATCTATCCATTTTTCAGGTCTCAGCTGTGCTTGAGAATTACTTTCTGATTTGTTATGGTCTCTAAATATTAAATTCATTGGTGTTCATCTGTTGCCTTTTATTATTTCATTTCCCAGTGTAGATCTCTGCTTAGTTCTTTGATTATTTTCTTTTAAGAGTTTTTCAGTGTAGCTCTGTTCTAAGAGAGTGAACAGCTTGTTCAGTGGAGAAGGCTATTTACCACTGTATTGGAAAGTACTGTATCAAAGTAAAATCTGAAATGGAAATAATTAACATAACAAAAACAACAAATTGGATGCAGTGGGTGCTATTGCTATGAAGATAAAACAACTCTATGTAGAATTTCCAGTAGAAGTGAACAAAAAGATTGAGCTAATTTTGTGAGCCTGAGATCTAAGTGACTCACGTGGTACATGACTGACTAGTGTGCAAATCTTTCTTTTTTTTATTTTTTATTTTAAAATATTTATTATTTCCAAGTATATACAATACAAAAACCTATACCAGCAGTACTACATACAAACGTCAAATTGTTTTACAATTATTATCGAACAGTTCCAGTTGACCAACCAAAAAGGACGAATAATAGGGATGACAGAGGGCACCCCTGCCTGTTCCCTCGGGTGATTTTAAACAGAGTTTACAGTGAACCATTAACTCCTATTCAAGCTCTAGGATTCCTATAGATCAGCTTGATCCATTCCACTACTTCTCCCTCAAAGCCAAAGTTCTTCAGCACCTGCCAAAGGAACTTCCTCTCCACCCTGTCGAAAACCTTCATGGCATCTAGTGACATGATGGAGCGGAGAGGGTGATCACCTAATTGTATATTAGCGTAAGTCTGTAGCAAATTATTAAGTATTGATTGTAACACCTTGCGCTCTGGCCGCACGCACTGGCCGCGAGTGCATTGTCCCTCTCTCCCCTGCTGCTGGCGGGACTGGGATTCGCACCGCAGGATGTGCCCGCATGCAAATCACAGCACGTCACTTACCACGCTCCTCTGCTGCCTCCTCCTCTGCTTCTCAGCTCCGTTTCCCCATCTCCTAGGTCACGCACACACCGGAGCTCTGAAATATAAAGGGCCAGTATGCCCATAATTATGTGTTATACCTGAGACTATTCTATAAGTTCTTGCACCTCCCACTCTTCCCTGCCAGATCTTCAGTGCCGCTAGCCTGAGATTAAGTGTACCTTACTGTCTGTTGCCTTGCCCGTGTATATTGATACTTCCACTACGTTATTTGACTACGCATCTTTGCTGCCTGCCTTGACCTTCTGCTTAGTTCGACTACGCCTCTGCCTCATCCTTCTGTACCACGTCTTTGCCCAGCTACCTGGGTGGTCGAGTCGTATCGGGGGTAGAGACCTGGGTGTTGCATGCCACAGCAAGTCCATCATGCCTTGCGGCGGGCTCTGGTGAAGAACAGCGGCACCTTTGACTCCGCTCCCCGATATGCCCGGCGTCATCTGCCACACAGGTCAGAGGATCCACATCCAGCATCATCACATTGATCTACCTGGAACAAAACCTGTCGGCTTAGCTATGACAAGGTCAGGTACTACTTCTATTAATCTTCTGGCAATAATTTTAGCATGGATTTTAACGTCGGTATTAATTAATGATGTGGGGGTGATACGACTCAATTTTAGTACGATACTTATCATTTTTCAAAATCAAAATTATTTTAATCTCAAGCATGGATTCTGGAAGAGCCCCAGGCTGCATAGATTTTTCCAACACCATCCCTAAAATAGGCAACAAGACATTATTAAATTCCTGATAAATTGCATAGGGTAAACCATCTAAACCTGGTGCCGATGATACCAAGCAGCCTTCTAATACCTCACCTAATTTTTCCTCTGATATACAATGATTCAGTTTGGACAATTGATCTCTTGATATGGCTGGAAGGTCACATTGGCACAAATATTGCTTTATCTCCCTATCACATGGCATACCCTCCGAACTATAAAGGACCTAAAAAGAACTATTAGTTATTTCTTTTATTTTTTTAATTTAATCTGCAGTTGTAAATAAGGATGTCTGTATTTAGAATTTGAGCACAAAGTATTTTCTGTTGTCCATAAATCTGCTCTTTTTTTCCCCTCTGCTCCTTGGGGAGGTTGGGTAGGAAAAAATAGAATGCATGTGATACTAAGATATTTTAATGGTGTGGGTTTCTGCTAAAGTGCACATAGTTTAAGATATAGAAAGAGGATGGAGGAGGAGTTATACTAAAGAGAGTAAAATCAAATGTTTGGTGTCATTGAAGGAAGATACAGAGGTAAAAAAGGTAGTGAACATCCTTAAAGCATTACTGTCATTAATAACAACTTTTGACATGCCACAAATTTCTCTGCAGAGACTCCTCCTGGACTAACTGACTGAGATGGATGAGAGTGTGATTGCAGTCATCACATTCCTATCACTGGTTCCTCACCTCCATACTGACTGCACCTAAATCCCAAAGTCTCCTCATCTATAAGCCACCTGCATCCAGATCCCATGGTCCCTTCACCTCCAGTACTGACTTCACTTAGAGCCTATAGTCTCCTCACCTCCATACTAACTACATCCAGATTCCAGGGTCTCCACACCTCTATACTGACCACACCCAGATGTCAGAATCTCCTTACCCCCATACCGACTGCACCAAATCCCAGAGTATCCTCTCCTCTATATTGACTGCACTCAAATCCCAGGGTCTTCTCCCCCATAATAAATGCACCTAAATACTGGATTCCAGAGTCTCCTCACCTTCATATTGACTGCACCCAGATCCCAGGATCCCCTCACCTCCACACTGAATGCACCCAGATCCCAGGGTCCCCTCACCTCCACACTGACTGCACCCAGATCCCAGGGTCCCCTCACCTCCACACTGACTGCACCCAGATCCCAGGGTCCCCTCACCTCCACACTGACTGCACCCAGATCCCAGGATCCCCTCACCTCCACACTGACTGCACCCATTTCCCAGGGTCCCCTCACCTCCACACTGACTGCACCCAGATCCGAGGGTCCCCTCACCTCCACACTGACTGCACCCAGATTCCAGGGTCCCCTCACCTCCACACTGACTGCACCCAGATCCCAGGGTCCCCTCACCTCCACACTGACTGCACCCAGATCCCAGGGTCCCCTCACCTCCACACTGACTGCACCCAGATCCCAGGATCCCCTCACCTCCACACTGACTGCACCCAGATCCCAGGATCCCCTCACCTCCACACTGACTGCACCCAGATCCCAGGGTCCACTCACCTCCACACTGACTGCACCCAGATCCCAGGGTCCCCTCATTTCCACACTGACTGCACCCAGATCCCAGGGTCCCCTTACCTCCTTAATAACTGCTTTCTGATCCCAGAGTCAATCATTTCCATAATGACTGCACCCTGATCTCAGGGTTGCTTCACTTCCTTTCTGACTGCACCGACATCACAGAGTATCCTCACCTCCATACTGACTGCACCCAGATCCCAGGATTCCCTCACTTCAAAGAGAGTGCTCACAATCTCAATACTTCTTGTAGGGTCTTCTCACTGACTGTTCCCACCCTCCGCTTTGTCCTGAATAGTTGTGCTAGGCCAGGATGTCTGTGATACTAAAGAGTGGGGAAGGAAGAGAGGATAGGAGAATAGAGAATTTTTAAAGTTTTTTTTTTTTCTCTTCTTTTCTCTTTTGCCCTTTTATTCAGATATCGTGGAATAAAAGAGGATAAGGTTAGGTTTCTCCACAGGTTTTCTTCTGGGATTTTTGTCACTTCAGTTTTTGAGCCAAAGTCAGAAGTGGATCCAGCAAGAAGAAGACGTCCACAGGAATGTCATCCTTAACTCATTACCGACCAGGCCAATTCTCATTTAGCATTTTTGACTCTTTCTCCTCACCTTATAAGAGCTTAAACTCAATTTTTCCATTCACAGAGTTTTATGCAGGACCAATCAAACTTTGTAATGACAACTTTCATTTTACTATAAAATACACAGCAAAACCGGGAACCAAACACTGCCCATTACCCTGAGCACACAATTCCCACAGTGAAACATGGCGGTCGTAGCATCATGATGTGGGGATGCTTCTCTTCAGCAGGTACAGGAAAACTGGTCAGAATTGATAAAGACTTGGGATTGGGAGCATTGGCTCATTCATTGGCTGATCTGTGCGCAATAACAGCCTGTTCAGCCAAAAAGCTGCTTCCCAGCTGTAAAAAATAAATAAATAAATAAATAAATAAATATATATTTAATCCCAGCAGGACTTAAAGGGCTGCAGCAGTTAGGACATGCTGGGATTTGTAGTTCGTTACACAGGGGAACAGGAAAAGGTATGGAGTGTAGTGTATATGGGGTGTAGTGTACATAATGAAAACTTTTTTGGACAGGGATGTCTGCATGGGACACCTGCAGTGCTGCACACTTGGAAGTGCACTATTGGGACACTTGCACAGTAAATGCACTGCTCAGCCACTTGAAGAGTTTCCCTGGGCCCTTTAGTGACTGAGGGTGGCAAAACAGGTGATCAAACACAGGTCCATATAGAAGCTGTGCCAACAGAGCTAGAGGCCAGGAGCATCCCTGGAGATTCAATGAGTAATGGGAACAAACTGTGGGGGACATTTATCAATGTTGGTGTGAGGTAGGATAGATTTTACCCCTGTTTGCTTGGTATATTTTTTACACAGTTTCTCAAAATTTACCAAAATGGTGCACAAACTTGATAAATTCTGTACAATTATTACAGTGAGCTGCAGAACTAGGTTTAACCTGGAATATAAGGGGGATCGCGGTTGTCTAAGACACCCACGATCCCCCTGAAGGGATAGGAGTGAGGTGGCAGGGGTGCAGATCGGGGGCGGGGGGGGGGGGTTTACTTTCGTTTTCCCCATCCTGCACACCCACAATAGGCGGGGCAGAACGAGGAAAACGAAGAGGACTGGGTGCCGACGTCCACTTACCCGCCCGGAGGCAGCGGAGCGACGGTGATCGGCGTGCGGGAGAAGAGGACAGCTCCCGGGATCTGATGGAAGCCGGTAAGTTGCCTAGCAACATCTGGGGCGCCACAGTCTGAGACCATTATACAGTGGTCTCTAACCTCTAGCCCTCCAGATGTTGCAAAACTACAACTCCCATCATGCCCAGACAGCTGTTTGCTGTTTGGGCATGCTGGAATATGTAGTTTTGCAAGAGCTGGAGGACTGCAGTTTGAGACCACTATGCAGTGGTCTCGTAACTGTATCCCTCCAGATCTTGCAAAACTACAACTCCTAGCATGCCCAAACAGCTCTTTGCTGTCTGGGCATGCTGGGATTTGTAGTTTTGCAACATCTGGAGGGTCACAATTTGGAGATCACTAGGCAGTGGTCTATAAACTGTAGGCCTCCAGATGTTGCAAAACTGCAAATCCCAGCATGCTCAAACAGCAAACAGCTGTCTTGGCATGCTGGGAGTTGTAGTTGCGTACCTCCAGCTATTGCATAACTACATCTCCCAGCATGCTGGGAGTTGTAGTTTTGCAACAGCTGGAGGCACACTGGTTGGAGAATACTGAGTTAGGTAACAGAACCTAACTGAAGGTTTTCCAACCAGTGTGCCTCCAGCTGTTGCAAAAGTCCAACTCCCAGCATGCACGATCTGTCAGTACATGCTTGGAATTGTAGTTTTGCAACAGCTGGAGCCACACTGGTTGGAAAATACTGAGTTAGGTAACAGAACCTATCTGAAGGTTTTCTAACCAGTGTGCCTCCAGCTGTTGCAAAAGTACAACGCCTCAGTCAGTACATGATGGGAGTTGTAGTTTTGAAACAGCTGGAGGTTTGCCCCCCCCCCCCCCCATGTGAACGTACAGGGTACATTCACATGGGAAGGTTTACAGTAAGTTTCCTGCTTCAAGTTTGGGCTGCAGTAAATTTTTCACCGCAGCTCAAACTCCTAGCGGGAAACTCACCGTAACACGCCAGTGCGAATGTACCCTAAAAACACTACACTACCACATAATAAAGGGTAAAACATTACATATACACCCCCTTACACTGCCCCCCCCCAATAAGAAAAAAACGTATTGTGTGGCAGTGGTTCCAAAACGGAGCCTCCAGCTGTTGCAAAACAACAACTCCCAGCATTTCTGGACAGCCATTGACTGTCCAGGCATGCTGGGAATTTAGCAACAGCCGGAGGCACCCTGTTTGGAAATCACTGGCGTAGAATAGCCCTATGTCCACCCCTATGCAATCCCTAATTTAGTCCTCAAATGCGCATGGCGCTCTCTCACTTCAGAGCCCTGTCGTATTTCAAGGAAACAGTTTAGGGCCACATATGGGGTATTTCCGTACTCAGGAGAAATTGCACTATGATAAGGAAAAGTTGGGGGCTACACCAGCCTGTTAGTGTAAAAAAAATAATTTTTTTACCCTAACATGCTGGTGGTGCCCCATACTTTTTATTTTCACAAGCAGTAAAAGGAAAAAAAGATCCCCAAAATTTGTATGGAAATACCCCATATGTGGGCGTAAAATGCTCTGTGGGCGCACAACAAGGCTCAGGAGTGAGAGCGCACCATGTACATTTGAGGCCTAAATTGGTGATTTCCACAGGGGTGGCTGATTTTACAGCGGTTCTGACATAAACGCAAAAACATAAATACCCACATGTGACCCCATTTTGGAAACTACACCCCTCACAGAACGTGACAAGGAGTATAGTGATCCTTAACACCCCACAAGTGTTTGACGAATTTTCATTAAATTTGGATGGGAAAAGGAAAAGAAAAAGTTTTCACTAAAATGCTGGTGTTACCCTAAATTTTTCATTTTCACAAGGGAAAATAGGAAAAAAGTCCCCCAAAATTTGTAACCCCATTTCTTCTGAGTAAGAAAATGACCCAAATGTGGATGTAAAGTGCTCTGCTGGTGCACTACAATGCTCAGAAGAGAAAGAGCGCCATTGATTTTGAAGAGAAAATTTGTCTGAAATTGAAGGCCACGTGCGTTAACAAAGCCCCCATAGTGCCAGAACAATGGACCCCATTTTGGAAACTACACCCCTCATGTAATGTATTAAGGGGTGCAGTGAGCATTTACGCCCCACAGGTGTCTGACAGATTTTTGGAACAGTGGTCCTTGAAAATGAAAAATTTAATGTTTTATTTGCACAGCCCACTGTACTCACTGCACCCCTTATTAAATTCTGTGAGGGGTGTAGTTTCTAAAATGGGATCACATGTGGGGGGGGGGGGGTCCACTGTTCTGGCACCATGGGGGGCTTTGTAAATGCACATGGCCCCTAACTACCATTCCAAACGAATTTGCTTCCCGAAAGCACAATGGCGCTCCTTCTCTTCTGAGCATTGTAGTGCGCCAGAAGAGCATTTTACGTCCTAACATGGGGTATTTCCATACTCAGAAGAGGTGGGGTTACAAATTTTGCGGGACATTTTCTCCCATTACCTTTTGTAAAAATGGTAAATTTGGGGAAAAAACGGCACTTTAGTGAAAATTTTTTTTTTCATTTACACATCCAATTTTAACAAAAAGTCGTCACACACATGTGAGGTGTTAAGGCTCACTGGACCCCTTGTTATGTGCCTTGAGGGGTGTAGTTTCCAAAATGTTATGCCGTGTGGGGGTTTTCCTGCTGTTCTGGCACCATAGGGGCTTCCTAAAGGCGACATGCCCCCCAAAAACCATTTCTGCAAAATTCACTCTCCAAAATCCCATTGTTGCTCCTTCCCTTCTGAGTCCTCTACTGTGCCCGCCGAACACTTGACATACACATATGAGGTTTTTCCTTAATCGAGAGAAATTGGGTTACAAATTTTGGGGGACTTTTTCTCCTATTACCACTTGTAAAAATTTAAAAACTGGGTCCACAAGAACATGCGAGTGTAAAAAATGACGATTTTGAATTTTCTCCATCACTTTGCTGCTATTCCTGTGAAATACCTAAAGGGTTAACAAAACTTACTGAATGTAATTTTGGATACATTGAGGGATGCAGTTTTTATATTGGGGTCATTTGTGGGGTATTTCTAATTTGAAGGCCCTTCAAATCCACTTCAAAACTGAACTGGTCCCTGAAAAATTCTGATTTTGAAAATTTTGTGAAAAATTGGAAAATTGCTGCTGAACTTTGAAGCCCTCTGATGTCTTGTAAAAGTAAAAACATGTCAACTTTATGATGCAAACATAAAGTAGACATATTGTATTTGTGAATCAATATATAATTTATTTGGAATGTCTATTTTCCTTACAAGCAGAGAGCTTCAAAGTTAGAAAAATGCAAAATTTTCCAATTTTTATCAAATATTTGCATTTTTCACCAAGAAATGATGCAAGCATCGACGAAAATTTACCACTA
Source organism: Hyla sarda (assembly GCF_029499605.1). Classification (NCBI taxonomy): domain Eukaryota; kingdom Metazoa; phylum Chordata; class Amphibia; order Anura; family Hylidae; genus Hyla; species Hyla sarda. The sequence continues at coordinate 197,733,720 of NC_079191.1, read as the reverse complement.
CCATAAAGTAGAATATGTCACGAAAAAACAATCTCGGAATAAAATTTATAAGTAAAAGTATTCCAGAGTCAATTAATGCTTAAAGTGACAGTGGTCAGATTTGCAAAAAATGCTCCCGTCCTTAGGGTCATAATGGGCTCCGTCCCAAAGGGGTTAAAGGGGTATTCCGGGGAAAGACACATTTTTTCATATCAACTGGCTCCAGAAAGTCAAACAGATTTGTAAATTACTTCTATTAAAAAATCTTAATCCTACCAATACTTATCAGCTACTGAGTTGTTCTTTTTTTGTCTGATAACAGTGTTCTCTGCTGACACCTGTCTGTGTCAGGAACTGTCCAGAGTAGGAGCAAATCCCCATAGCAAACTTCTCCTACCCTGGACAGTTCCTGAGACAGACAGACAGGTGTCAACAGAGAGCACTGTGGTCAGACAGAAAAGAACGACTCAACTTCAGCAGCTGATAAGTACTGGAAGAATTACGATTTTTTTAGTAGAAGTAATTAACACATTTTTTTTTAACGTTCTGGAGCCAGTTGATATGAAAAAAGTACTTTTTCACAGGAATACCCCTTTAACCCCTTAAGGACTCAGCCCATTTTTGCCTTAAGGACTCAGACAATTAAATTTTTACGTTTTCATTTTGTCCTCCTCGCCTTCTAAAAATCATAACTCTTTTATATTTTCATCCACAGACTAGTATGAGGGCTTGTTTTTTGCGCGACCAGTTGTCCTTTGTAATGACATAACTTATTATATCATAAAATGTATGGTGCAACCAAAAAACACTATTTTTGTAGGGAAATTAAAAAGAAAAACGCAATTTTGCTAATTTTGGAAGGTTTCGTTTTCACGCCGTACAATTTATGGTAAAAATGACATGTGTTCTTTATTCTGAGGATCAAAATGATTAAAATAATACCCATGATTACATACTTTTCTATTATTGTTGTGCTTAAAAAAAATCACAAACTTTTTAACCAAATTAGTACGTTTATAATCCCTTTATTTTGATGACCTCTAACTTTTTTATTTTTCCGTATAAGCGGCGGTATGAGGGCAAATTTTTTGCGCCATGATCTGAAATTTTTTTTGATACCACATTTGCATATAAAAAACTTTTAATACATTTTTATAATTTTTTTTAATAAAATGTATTGAAAAAGTAGCAATTTTAGACTTTTTTTTTTCGTTCACGCCGTTCACCGTACGGGATCATTAACATTTTATTTTAATAGTTCAGAGATTTACGCACGCGGCGATACCAAATATGTCTATTCAATTTATTTTTTACGCTTTTTGGGGGTAAAATAGGAAAAAAACGGACGTTTTACTTTTTTATTGGGGGAGGGGATTTTTCACTTTTTTTTTACTTTAACATTTTTTTACATTTTTTTTTTACACTTGAATAGTCCCCATAGGGGACTATTCATAGCAATACCATGATTGCTAATACTGATCTGTTCTATGTATAGGACATAGAACAGATCAGTGTTATCGGCTATCTTCTGCTCTGGTCTGCTCGATCTCAGACCAGAGCAGGAGACGCCGGGAGCCGGAAGCCGGAATGAGGAAGGTGAGGGGACTGCCGCAGATGCCGGGATCTGTATTGATCCCGGCACCTGAGGGGTTAATGGCGGATGCCCGCGAGAACGCGGGCGTCGGCCATTGCCGGCGGGTCCCTGGCTGCGATCGGCAGCCGGGATCAGCCGCGCATGACACGGGCATCGCTCCGATGCCTATGGTTATGCACAGGACGTAAATGTACGTCCTGGTGCGTTAAGTACCACCGCACCAGGACGTACATTTACGTCCTGCGTCCTTAAGGGGTTAAGCTTTGTGCTTTGGCATCTGACACATTTATACATGTCCTATTAGGTAGTGTAGGTTTGTGCAAAAAAGTAGGCTTTGTGGTAAAAAAAAAATCTAAATTTAATTTGCTTAAATAATAAATACAGCTCCACTGAAAAAAGTGATGTATGGTGCAGCAAACAGTAAACAACTTTGAAAGATGTTCTGCCGAAAATTGTGCAAAAAATGCTATTGCGCAAAATTTGCAGGAACATTTAGAACATTGAGGGGGTGTAAAGCAAATGATAAATGTCCCCCTGTGCCCCTACTACAGTATACAGTGTGAGTGGCACATTAAGCAGTTTGGCACATTAAGCAGTTTGGTAGAAGCTGTAGCAGACAGTTACACAGGGCACCTGCTTGAGTAATGGTACCTAACAAATGGATAGTTGCCCATAGCAACCAATTAGATCCCTTCTTTCATTTCTGAAAGAACCTCTAAAAAATGAAAGAAGAAATCTGATTGGTTGTTATCGGTATCTCAGCAACTTTTCCTCTGGACAGGTTTTGAGAAATCTCTCCCATAGTACTGGGAGTAAAACAAGGCGGAGTCCAGGAAAATGCTATGTCAGCACAAAGGGAGCATTTTGTAGCCAAACATGTATACTGAAAAATCTCATGCACACTCATTCAAGTCATTCTGGGTTCTGTAGGTGAGAAATGGATACTTTAATGTATGCAATTTGATTCACCATGTAAATTATTTACTAATTCAGAAAATTAGACGTCATATGCAAGCAAACAGCATCTAAAGTGCAATAGTAATCCTGTTGTCTGCGTCATCACTGTAACAAAACAGTTGTGGATGGTTTATATTCTTGAACATTGTAATGATATTGTGATTTCATTTTTTTGCTATTAAGAAAGGTCTAAAGGCCATCAAGGGAGAAGGGTAATATAAAAAGCATACTTCTCAATAGGGAGGCTTTTTGGGCCTTATACACCCTGTTCCAAATTATTGTGCAAATTTTATTTGAGTGTCACAAAGATGAAATATTTAGTTTTTCAGTTTAACTCATGGATAGCATTGTGTCTCAGGGCTCTTTTGATCACTGAAAACAATCTCGGACACCTGTGATAATTAGATTGCCAGGTGAGCCTAATTTAAGGAAAAACTACTAAAGGTGGGTGTTCCACATTATTAAAGGGGTACTCCAGTGGAAAACTTTTTTTTTTTAAATCAACTGGTGCCAGAAAGTTAAACAGATTTGTAAATCACTTCTATTAAAAAATCTTAATCCTTCCAGTACTTTTTAGGGGCTGTATACTAAAGAGAAATCCAAAAAAGAAATGCATTTCCTCTGATGTCATGAACACAGTGCTCTCTGCTGACCTCTGCTGTCCATTTTAGGAACTGTCCAGAGCAAAATATGTTTGCTATGGGGATTTTCTCCTGCTCTGGAGAGTTCCTAAAATGGACAGCAGAGGTCAGTATACAGCCCCTAAAAAAATACTGGAAGGATTAAGATTTTTAAATAGAAGTGATTTACAAATCTGTTTAACTTTCTGGCACCAGTTGATTTAAAAAAAAAAGTTTTCCATGGGAGTACCCCTTTAACCCCTTAAGGACTCAGGGTTTTTCCGTTTTTGCACTTTCGTTTTTTCCTCCTTACCTTTTAAAAATCATAACCCTTTCAATTTTCCACCTAAAAATCGATATTATGGCTTATTTTTTGCGTCGCCAATTCTACTTTGCAGTGACATTAGTCATTTTACCCAAAAATGCACGGCGAAACGGAAAAAAAAATCACATTTTGCAACTTTTGGGGGCTTCCGTTTCTACGCAGTGCATATTTCGGTACAAATTACACCTTATCATTATTCTGTAGGTCCATACGGTTAAAATGATACCCTACTTATATAGGTTTGATTTTGTCGCACTTCTGAAAAAAATCATAACTACATGATCTGAAGTTTTTATCGGTATGATTTTTGTTTTGATCAGACTTTTTGATCACTTTTTATTCATTTTTTAATGGTATAAAAAGTGACCAAAATACGCTTTTTTGGACTTTGGAATTTTTTTGCGCGTACGCCATTGACCGTGCGGTTTAATTAATGATATATTTTTATAGTTCGGACATTTATGCACGCGGCGATACCACATATGTTTATTTATTTATTTTTTTACACTGTTTTATTTTTTTTATGGGAAAAGGGGGGTGATTCAAACTTTTATTAGGGAAGGGGTTAAATGACCTTTATTAACACTTTTTTTTTACATTTTTTTGCAGTGTTATAGGTACCTATAACACTGCAGTGTTATAGGGACCTATAACACTGCATACACTGATCTTCTACACAGATCACAGGCGTGTATTAACACGCCTGTGATCAGTGTTATTGGCGCTTGACTGCTCCTGCCTGAATCTCAGTCACGGAGCAGTCATTCGTCGATCGGACACCGAGGAGGCAGGTAAGGGCCCTCCCGGTGTCCGGTCAGCTGTTCGGGACGCCGCGATTTCACCGCGGCGGTCCCGAACATCCCGACTGAGCAGCCGGGTCACTTTCACTTTCACTTTAGAAGCGGCGGTCAGCTTTGACCACCGCTTCTAAAGGGTTAATACCGCACATCGCCGCGATCGGCGATGTGTGGTATTAGCCGCGGGTCCCGGCCGTTGATGAGCGCCGGGACCGACGCGATATGATGCGGGATCGCAGCGCGATCCCTCTTCATATCGCGGGAGCCGGCGCAGGACGTAAATATACGTCCTGCGTCGTTAAGGGGTTAAGCAGAGCACCATTTTCAAGCAATATGGGGAAGAAAAGGGATCTCTCTGCTGCCGAAAAGAGTGAAATAGTTCAATGCCTTGGACGAGGTATGAAAACATGAGATATTTCATGAAAACTTAATTGTGATCATCGCACTATTAAGAGATTTGTGGCTGATTCAGAGCACAGACGGGTTATATTGAGGAAGATTTCTGCCAGATCCATGCATTGAATCAAGAGAGCAGCTGCTAAAATACTATTACATAGCAGCAAACAGATATTTGAAGCTGCTGGTGCCTCTGGAGTTCCACAGACATCAAGGTGTAGAGTCCTCCAGAGTCTTGCAACTGTGCATAAACTTTCTATTCGGCTACCACTAACCAATGCTCACAAGCACAAACTGCTGCATTGGGCAGAAAAATACATGAAGACTAATTTTCAAACAGTCCTGTTCACTGACGAGTGCCGTGCAACCCTGGATGGTCCAGATGGATGTAGGAGTGGATGGTTGTTGGACAGCAACCTTGTTCCAACAAGGCTGCAACATCAGCAAGGTGGTGGTGGAGCCATGTTTTGGGCCGGAATCATAGGAAGAGAGCTGGTCGGACCCTTTAGGGTCCCCAAAGGTGTAAAGATGATCTCTGCAAAGTATATGAAGTTTCTGACTGACCACTTTCTTCCCTGATACAGAAGGAAGGAGTTGCTTCTTGCAGGTTGGCTCTGGTTAGGCCTTGAATGTGAATGACTGCTGCTGTCCAAATTAATATATCACAGTGAGCAGAGAAGGGAAAGCCGGCACAGCTTAGCCCAAGTGTAGCATTTCCATAAGTAAGTTGGCAAAATATTAGCTGGCGTAACAAAGATTCGAACCAACACGCAAATCCTGTTTTCGGGTGCTCAATCCCCAAAAGTAGAAAGTTCATAAGAAGAGCTTGTACAGTAGAAACAGGAGGCACTCACCACCAGGGTTTTGTGGAATTTCTCGTTACTTTATTTGGAACGTGCAGGAGCAGAAAGGACAAGTGTGGATGCAGCATAACGTGAAGAGGTAACAGCTATTTCATGCCGCCTTAGGGTGCTTCTTCAGACTGAAGAAGCACCCTAAGGTGGCGTGAAATAGCTGTTACCTCTGCACGGTGTGCTGCGTCCACACTTGTCCTTTCTGCTCCTGCACTTTCCAAATAAAGTAACGAAAAATTCCACGAAACCCCGGTGATGAGTGCCTTCTGTTTCTACTGTACAAGCCCAAATTAGTATATGCTGAGTGTCGACACGAGGAATGAACACCAGACCAAAGTTTGGTACAAACTCCTTTCACAGCCGAGTTGGGATCAAACAATGTCTTGCTTTATTAGGGAAAACAACTGTTATATAGGGTAATCAAAAGGGGGAGGGTTTGATTCAGTGATTTAATGTTTAAGACAACTTGTCACTTTGTGATTGGTTGGTTAAATATATATGTTCTTGTTCATATAAGGCATAAGCTTTTGTTAATCCCAATGTGCAGCTATATAATGCAGGTGATTCCTGTTTGTCGAAGATTCTCGATGTGTCTGTTATTTTCCATCAGCTGACCCATTTATTCATATTTTTCAGTTAGATGTTACTTCTACATTTAGGACACTGCAAATCATCTTCTTGCTTCTTGGGCATTGTCCCAGAGAGCAGGTTCCATCTTGGTTAAAAGCAATAGCTAGCTGATATATTTGATAAGGGTAGTAATGTTTTTCTGCAGCAATAGCAAACATATATGTTAATATATTGATCAACAATCAGAATCATCAGAATTATCCTTTACAGAAGAACTATGCTATTCCATGATAAAATCATCTTCATGTATGACAATGCACCATCTCATGCTGCAAAGAATACCTCTGCATCAATGGCTGCTATTGGGGATAAAATGAGAGCGAGTCATGGTGTGGCCTCCATCCTCCCCTGACCTCAATCCTATTGAGAACCTTTTGAGCATCCTTAAGCAAAAGATCTATGAGGGTCACAGCCAATTTAAGGACACAACCAATTAAAATTTTAGCATTTTCGTTTTTTCCTCCTTGCCTTTTAAGAGCCATTAGTTTTTCATTTTTCAACAACAGGCGGGGACTTGTTTTTTGCATGACCAGTTGTAATTTCTAATGACACATTTTATTGTACCATAAAATATATGGTGAAACCAAAAATATTATTATTTGTGTGGGAAAATGTGCAACTTTTGGGGGTTTCTTTTTACACACTACACCTTATGGTAAAATGACATGTTCTCTTTACCAATAACTTTATCAGTTTGACTGATCTTTTGAACAGTGGGCTGTGCAAATGAAAAATGTAATGTAATGTAATGTAATGCTCACTGCATCCCTCGTTACAATCCGTGAGGGGTGTAGTTTCCAAAATGGGGTCACATGTGGGGGGGGGGGGGGGTCCACTGTTCTGGCAGCATGGGGGCTTTGTACATGGCCTTCAATTCCAGCCTAATTCTTTCTCCAAAAGCCCAATGGCGCTCCTTCTCTTCTGAGCCCTGTAGTGCACCAGAAAAGCAGTTTACCTCCACATATGGGGTATTTTCATACTCAGAAGAAATGTGGTTACAAATTTTGTGAGGCTTTTTTTCCTATTACCCCTTGTGAAAATGAAAAATTTGGGGTAACACCAGTATTTCAGGGGAAATTTTTATTTTTTTATTTTCACATCCAACTTTAACGAAAATTCGTCAAAGACCTGTGGGGTGTTAAGGCTCACTATAGCCCTTCTTACATTCCTTGTGGGGTGTAGTTTCCAAAATGGGGTCACATGTGGGTGTTTTTTTTGCATTCATTTCAGAACTGCTGTATCAGCTACCCCTGTGCAAATCACCAATTCAGGCCTCAAATGTACATGGTGCACTCTCACTACTGAGCCTTCTTGTGCACCCGTAGAGCATTTTATGTCCACATATGGGGTATTTCCTTACTCAGGAGAAATTGCATTATAAATTTTGGGGGTCTTTTTCTCCTTTTACCTCTTGTGGAAATGAAAAGAATGGGGCAACACCAGCATGGTAGTGTAAAAATTTATATTTTTTAACACTAACATACTGGTGTAGACCCCAACTTTTCCTTTACATAAGGAGTAAAAGGAGAAAAATCCCACCATAATTTGTAATGCAATTTCTCCTGAGTATGGCAATACTCCATATGTGGCCCTAAACTGTTTCCTTGAAATACGACAAGGCTCCAAAGTGAGAGAGCGCCATGCGCATTTGAGGCCTAAATTAGGAATTTGCAATAGGGGCAGACCCGGATACAAGGATGTGGCTTGTCTCCACCAAAACCCTACGACAGTGTTTCCCAGACAGGGTGCCTCCAGCTGTTGCAAAACTCCAAGCCTGAAAGGAAAGTCAATGGCTGTCTGGCAATACAGGGAGTTGTTGTTTTGCAACAGCTGGACGCTCTGTTTGGGAAACACTGCCGTATGAGACGTTTTTTTATTTTTATTGGGGAGAGGGAGGGGGTAGCTGTGTAGGGGTATATGTAGTGTTTTACTTTTTATTTTGTCTTAGTGTAGTGTATTGCTTTTAGGGTACATCCAAATGGACAGGTTCACAGTGAATTTTCTGCTGGAAGTTTGTGCTGTGGCGGAAAATTTGCCGCAGCTCAAGCTTGTAGAAGGAAACTCACTGTAAACCACCACCTTTGGCTGTCTTTGCATGCTGGGAGTCGTAGTTTTGCAACTTTTAGAAGGCCACAGAGAAGATCACTTACCAGCGATCTTCACTGAAGCCTCCTCCACCGCCGCACTTTCCGGCCGCACTCCTCCTGATGTCTCCGCCGCCTCCCGATGGTCTCTCCAACAGCCGCTGCTCCGATGCCGCTGCTCCCTCCCTTTGTTGCACTCGTTCCCCCCACTCTGTCCGAACTTCAATCGGTGGGCAGAGCGGGGGAAATTTACTTTAACCCTCCCGCCCCCAACTGCCATTGGGCGGTCAGCCTGTCCGACCAATGGCAGGGCATAGGAGGAGGTGGCGCCCTGCCATTGGTCGCTCCTTTCCTTTAGCATGGTCAGAGCTGTCTCTGACAGCTCCGATCACTGTTATTTTCCTGGTGATGGGGTCACCAGTGACCCAATTGGCCCGGAATCGCTGCAAATCACCGGTCCGACATGGGGGGGTGTATCAGGACCCCCCTAGGAATTGCCACGGGATGCCTGCTGATAAATATCAGCAGTCATCCGGGTCTGGTCCCTGCCTGGCACACAGTGGGGACTGAAATTCCCACGGGCATACAGGCACGCCCTCCGTCCGTAAGTACCAGGATGCAAGTGTACCAGTATGCCCTCTGTCCCCCAACAGGTTAAACCGAATGGTTGATGGCATACACGTAAAAAAACACCAAAGTCCAAAACTACGCATTTACGGTCACTTCATATACAATGAAAAAAAATTATAAAAAGTGATCAAAAAGTCCCATCAAACAAAAATAGTACCAATAAAAACTAAAGATTACAGTGCAAAAAAAAAGCCCTCATATAGCCTGGTATGCAGAAAAATAAGAAAAAATATAGGGGTAAAAATAGGACAATTTTAAGCATACTGATTTTGGTGCATGTAGTTATAATTTTGTAGTAAAAAAATAAATAAAACCTACATAACTTGGGTATCCCTGTAACAGTATGGACTGACAGTATAAAGATAAGGTTTCATGTTTACCAAAAAGTGCACTGCGTAGAAATGGAAGCCCCCAAAAGTTACAAAATGGCGTTTTTGTTTTTTCAATTTCACCTCACAAAATACTTTAATTTTTTTTGGTTTCGGCGTAGATTTTGAAATGAAATGATTGATTAAAAAGTACAATTGGTGAAGCAAAAAATAAGCCTTATATGGGTCTCAAGGTGCAAAAGTGAAAGTGTTATGATGTTTTCAAAGGGGAGGAGGAAAAAATGTAAGTCTTTGTCCCCTTTCAATTTTCCACCTAAAAATCCATATGATGGCTTATTTTTTGCGCCACCAATTCTACTTTGTAATGACATCAGTCATTTTACCCAAAAAATCTACGGCAAAAAAAAAAACCACGCCATTTTGTAACTTTTGGGGGCTTCGGTTTCTACGTATTGCATTTTTTGGTAACTATGACACATTATCTTTATTCTTTAGGTCCAAACGATTAACCCCTTAAGGACCCAGCCATTTTACAACTTAGGACCCGGCCATTTTTTGCACATCTGACCACTGTCACTTTAAACATTAATAACTCTGGAATGCTTTTAGTTATCATTCTGATTCCGAGATTGTTTTTTCGTGACATATTCTACTTTAACTTAGTGGTAAAATTTTTTGGTAACTTGCATCCTTTCTTGGTGAAAAATCCCAAAATTTGATGAAAAATTTGAAAATTTTGCATTTTTCTAACTTTGAAGCTCTCTGCTTGTAATGAAAATGGATATTCCAAATATTATTTTATTTTATTCACATATACAATATGTCTACTTTATGTTTGCATCATAAAATTGACGAGTTTTTACTTTTGGAAGACACCAGAGGGCTTCAAAGTTCAGCAGCAATTTTCCAATTTTTCACAAAATTTCCAAAATCACAATTTTTCAGGGACCAGTTCAGGATTGAAGTGGATTTGAAGGGTCTTCATCTTAGAAATACCCCACAAATGACCCCATTATAAAAACTGCAACCCCCAAAATATTCAAAATGACATTCAGTCAGCATTTTAACCCTTTAGGTGTTTCACAGGAATAGCAGCAAAGTGAAGGAGAAAATTCACAATTTCCATTTTTTACACTCGCATGTTCTTGTAGACCCAATTTTTGAATTTTTACAAGGGGTAAAAGGAGAAAATGTATACTTCTATTTGTAGCGCAATTTCTCTCGAGTAAGCACATACCTCATATGTCTATGTAAAGTGTTTGGCGGGCGCAGTAGAGGGCTCAGAAGGGAAGGAGCAACAAGGGGATTTTGGAGCGTACGTTTTTCTGAAATGGTTTTTGGGGGGCATGTCCCATATAGGAAGCCCCTATGGTGCCAGGACAGCAAAAAATACCCACATGGCATACCATTTTGGAAACTAGACCCCTTGAGGAACGTAACAAGGAATAAAGTGAGCCTTAATACCCCACAGGTCTTTCACGACTTTTGCATATGTAAAAAAAATTAAAAAAAATTTCAATAAAATGTGTGCTTCCCCCCAAATTTCACATTTTTGCAAGGGTTAATAGCAGAAAATAGCCCCCAAAATTTGTAACCCCATCTCTTCTGAGTATGGAGGTACCCCATAAGTTGACATGAAGTGCACTATGGGCGAACTACAATGCTCAGAAGAGAAGGAGTCATATTTGGCTTTTTGAGAGCAAATTTTGCTCGGGGGCATGTCGCATTTAGGAAGCCCCTATGGTGCCAGGACAGCAAAATAACCCCCACATGGCATATCATTTTGGAAACTAGACCCCTTGAGGAACGTAACAAGGGGTACAATGAGCATTTACCCCCCACTGGTGTCTGTCAGATCTTTGGAACAGTGGGCTGTACAAAATTTTTAATTTGCGCAGCCCACTGTTCCAAAGATCTGTCAGACACCAGTGGGGTGTAAATTCTCACTGCACCCCTCATTACATTCCGTGAGGGGTGTAGTTTCCAAAATGGGGTCACATGTGGGTTTTTTTTTTTTTTGCGTTTGTCAAAACCGCTGTAACAATCAGCCACCCCTGTGCAAATCACCTCAAATGTACATGGTGCACTCTCCCTTCTGAGCCTTGTTGTGCGCCCCCAGAGCACTTTGCGCCCACATATGGGGTATCTCCGTAGTCGGGAGAAGTTGCATTACAAATTGTGGGGGGCTTTTTTCCCTTTTACCTCTTGTCAAAATGAAAAGTATAGGGCAACACCAGCATGTTAGTGTAAAAAAAATTTTTTTTTTTACACTAACATGCTGGTGTAGACCCCAATTTCACCTTTTCATAAGGGGTGAAAGGAGAAAAAGCCCCCCAAAATTTGTAAGGCAATTTCTCCCGAGTACGGCGATACCCCGTATGTGGCCCTAAACTGTTGCCTTGAAATACAACAGGGCTCCGAAGTGAGAGCGCCATGTGCATTTGAGGCCTGAATTAGGGATTTGCATTGGGGTGGACATAGGGGTATTCTACGCCAGTGATTCCCAAACAGGGTGCCTCCAGCTGTTGCAAAACTCCCAGTATGCCTGGACAGTCAACGGCTGTCCGGCAATACTGGGAGTTGTTGTTTTGCAACAGCTGGAGGCTCCATTTTGAAAACAGTGGCGTACCAGACGTTTTTCATTTTTATTGGGGAAGGAGGGGGGCTGTGTAGGGGTATGTGTATATGTAGTGTTTTTTACTTTTTATTTTATTTTGTGTTAGTGTAGTGTTTTTAGGGTACAGTCACACGGGCAGGGGGGGTTACAGCGATTTTCCCGCTGCGAGTTTGAGCTGCCGCGCAAAATTTGCTGCATCGCAAACTTGCAGCCTGATACTCACTGTAAGCCCCCTGCCCATGTGAATGTACCCTGTACATTCACAAGGGGGGGACCTCCAGCTGTTGCAAAACTACAACTCCCAGCATGCACAGTCTATCAGTGCATGCTGGTAGTTATAGTTTTGCAACAGCTGGAGGCACACGGGTTGGGAAACACTGAGTTAGGAAACAGACAATGTTTCCCAACCAGTGTGCCTCCTGTTGTTGCAAAACCACAACTCCCAAACATTATCAGGCATGCTGGGAGTAGTAGTTCGGCAACATCTTTAGAGCCAGATGTTGCCGAACTACAACTCCCAGCATGCTTGGAGTTGTAGTTTGCAACATCTGGAGGACTACAGTTTGCAGACCACTAATACAGTGGTTCCCAATCTGTGCCCTTCCAGATGTTGCAAAACTACAACTCCCAGTATGCCAAAACTGTCCAGGCATGCTGGGAGTTGTAGTTCTGCAACATCTGAAGGGCCAGATGTTACAGAACTACAACTCCCAGCATGCCTGGATAGTAAGGGCATGCTGAGAATGTGTAGTTTTGCAACATCTGGAAGGGCACAGTGGTCTCCAAACTGTGGACCTCCAGATGTTGCAAAACTGCAACTCCCAGCATGCCCAGACGCCAAGGGCTGTCTGGGCATGCTGGGAGTTGTAGTATATAGGGTCCCAATACAGCAATGCATGTCGCTTTACAGCGACGTGCATTTCTGTAAAGGGCCCGACCGCGGCTGAAGATCTACTCACCTGTCGCCGCCGCCGCCATCTTCCCCGCCGGGATCCGGGTCTTCAGGGACGAGGTAAGTACCGGGGCCGGTCCCCAGCACTCCCCCGTCCCCCGCCGCATCCTCCGGTCTTCCTCCCGTCCTCTCCGGACTTCAAGGGGCCGGGCAGGACGGGAGGAAGTAACCGCCCCCCCTCCTGCGATTGGTCGGTTAACTAACCGACAGATCGCAGGGTATAGGAGGAGGTGGCAGGTTTGCCACCTCTCTCCTATACGTTAGCATGGTCCTGGCTGTCTGTGACAGCCGGGATCATGCGAAATTACCGGGCGGTCGGGTCCCAGAGACCCGATCAGCCCGATATCGCCGCAGATCGCAAGGGCGATTTCCCTTGCGATTTGCGGCGATCGCCGACATGGGGGGCATACATGGCCCCCCTCGGCGTTTGCCCTGGATCCCTGCTGAAGGATTTCAGCAGGGATCCGCTTCCGATCTCCGCCGGGTGAGCGGCGGAGACCAGGAAAAGACATGACGTATGCATACGTCATGGGTCCTTAAGACCCAGGGTGTGATGGCGTATGCATACGTCATGGGTCCTGAAGAGGTTAAAATGATACCCTTATATAGGTTTGATTTTGTCTTACTTCTGGAAAAAATCATAACTACATGCACGAAAATTTATACGTTTAAAAATGTCCTGTTCTGACCCCTATAACTTTTTATTTTTCCGCATATGGGGATGTATGAGGCCTAATTTTTTGCGCTGGGATTTGAAGTTTTTATCGGTATCATTTTTGTTTTGATCAGACTTTTTGATCACTTTTTATTCCTTTTTTAATGAAATAAAAAGTGACCAAAAAACGCTATTTTGGACTTTGGAATTTTTTTTATGTGTACGCCATTGACCATGCAGTTTAATTAATGATATATTTTTATGTTTCAGACATTGACGCACTCGGCGATACCACATATGTTTATATTTATTTTTATTTACTTAGTGTTTTTTTTATGGGAAAAGGGGGGTGATTCTGACTTTTATAAGGGAAGGGGTTAAATCACATTTATTAACACTTTATTTTGTTTCAAATAATTTTTCATAATTTCTTCAGAATTTCAATAAGAAAACACAATAAACATAAATCAGCATATCTCTTAATTATATCAAATTGACCTCAAATACATTTTGAGCAATGCAGATTTAAACGGCTTACATTTGTAGTCCTTTGGATTTGGAGAAGTTCTGTTGACAGTTCTTTAGTCCAGGCAGCTGAGAGCAGTTTGATAGATGTATAATGTATTAATGTATAACAAGTAAGCATTAATAATGGACGAATTAACAAGTAGACAACGGCAATATGTGCACACTTTATTTATATGTTATATTCCCCTTTAGTTATATAAGGGACTATAACATTGCACACACTGATTTCCTACACTGATCATTGCTATGCCATGGCATAGCATTGATTAGCGTTATCGCCGCTCGACTGCTCCTGCCTGGATCTCAGGCACGGAGCAGTCATTCGGCGATCTGACAGCGAGGAGGCAGGTAAGGATCCTTCTCGTGTCCATACAGCTTATCAGGACACCATGGTTTCACTGCAGTGGTCCCAATCAGACCGACTGAGCTGCCGGGAAGGTTTCACTTTCACTTCAGATGCGGCGATCAACTTTGATCACCACGTCTGAAGGATTAATACCAGGCATCACTGCGATCGATGATGTCCGGTATTAGCTGCGTGTCCCGGCCATTGATGGCCGCCAGGACCGACCCGATATGAGGCGAGGTCACCACGTGACCTCACATTATATTGCGGGAGCCAGCGCAGGACGTAAATATACGTCCTGAGTCGTTAAGAGGTTAAGGCCAAAATGGGCTTGGTCCTTAAGAGGTTAAACCCTGAAAATTTGTGTAAAAGTGCTTTAGATGGCTGTGCTCCATTCACAGCACTTTAAATATGTATAGCTATCATAAAGGTTAGCCCACAGCTCTGCTCAGTTGTACAGATATGTCTGTGACACTATTTCTGGCCTGGAGCCATGCTGGCTGGGATGTGTAGTGCACAGTCAAGGCATTGCTCACTATAATATGAGAAAGTTTTCTATCTTCTTCAGGCTTGTTCCGGGTTCTGCTCACACTGTCTCTTTCCCTCTCCAGAATGTTGGCTGTGTGGCAATACATGGGTTTAAAATTATGTCTAAGACTCTACCCCCTTACTGTCTTCTATTGGCCTGGGAGTTGATTGACACACAAACCAGCAAATCATAGTATAACCTGGGGTCATCATGTGATAGTTGCAAGGAACATAAGAATGGTAGACAAAGTCCGGCACTGGTGTCTATGGTTTTAAACAGTCTCTAGCAGGCTCTGGCTATCTGCCAAACACTCAGTGCTGCAGCAAAGCAACCAACTGTCTGGAACCAAACGGGGTGCTCAATCCTCCAGAGCATACAGTGCAACATCCGTAAATAAGAAATAGAGAATGAGGAGGCACTCATGGTTTCACGGTGGAGCAGTTTTCTTTATTTTCAGTGCAATGCTTGCATTCGGGTCCGTCCCTATGCAAATCCCTAATTCAGGCCTCAAATGGGCATGGCGCTCTCTTTGGAGCCCTGTCGTATTTCAAGGCAATAGTTTTGGGCCACATATGGGGTATTTCCCTATTCTGGAGAAATTGCATTACAAATTTTAGAGGACTTTTTCTCCTTTTACCGCCTTATGAAAAGGTAAAGTTGGGGTCTACACCAGCATGTAAGTGTAAAAAAAAAAGAAAATTTTTTACACTAACTTGCTGATGTTGTCCCATACTTTTCATTTTCACAAAAGGTAAAAGGAAAAAAAGACCCCCAAAATTTGTAACATAATTTCTCCTGAGTACGGAAATACCCCACATGTGGACATAACGTGCTCTGCGGGAGCACAACAGGGCTCAGGAGTGAGCGTGCACCATGTACATTTGAGGCCGAAATTGATGATTTGCACAGGGCTGGCTTATAGTTACAGGGGTACTGACATAAAAGCAAAAAAAAACAAAAAAAACACCCACACGTGACCCCATTTAGGAAACGACACCCCTCACGGAACGTAACAAGGGGTATAGTGAGTCTTAACACCCCCACAGGTGTTTGACGAATTTTCGTTAAATTTGGACGTGAAAATGAAAAATTCGATTTTTTTCACTAAAATGCTGGTGTTACCCCAAATTTTTCTTTTTCACAAGGGGTAATAGGAAAAACGCCCGCCAAAATTTGTAACACCATTTCTTCTAAGTAAGGAAATACTCCATATGTGGATGTAAAGTCCTCTGTGGGTGCACTACAGGGCTCAGAAGAGAAGGAGCAAAATTTGGTTTTTGGAGAGAGAATTTGGTTGGAATTGAAGGCCAGGTGCGTTTACAAAGCCCCCATGGTGCCAGAACCGTGGACCCCCCCACATGTGACCCCATTTTGGAAACTACACCCATCACAGAATGTAACATGGGGTGCAGTGAGCATTTGCACCCCAAAGGTGCCTGACAGGTTTTTTGCACAGTAGTCCATGAAAATTAGAAATTTTCTTTTTAATTTGCACAGCCCACTGTTCCAAAGATCTGTCAAACGTCAGTGGGGTTTAAATGCATACTGCACCCCTTGTTCCATTCTGTGGGAGGTGTAGTTTCTGAAATAGGGTCACATGTGGGGGGGTCCACTGTTCTGGCACCACGGGGGGGGGGGCTTGGTAAACGCACATGGCCCCTGACTTCCTTTCCAACCAAATTCCCTCTCCAAAAGCTCAATGGCGCTCCTTCTCTTCTGAGCCCTGTAGTGCGCCTGCAAGGCACTTAACATCCACATATGGGGTATTTCCATACTCAGAAGAAATGGTGTTACAAATTTTGGGGGCCATTTTCTCCTATTACCCCTTGTAAAAATGAAAAATTTTTGATAACACCAGCATTTTAGTGAAAAAACATTAAATGTTTCATTTTCACGTCCCATTTTAACAAAAGTTTGTCAATTACCTGTAGGGTTTTAAGGCTCACTATATCCCTTGTTATGTTCCTTGAGGGGGTTTCCTAAATAGTGTGCCCTGTCGTTTCTTTTTTGCTATTCTGGCACCATGGGGGCTTCCTAAATGTGACATGCCCCTCAAAAACCATTTCACCAAAATGCGCTCTCCAAAATCCCATTGTCGCTCTTTCCCTTCTGAGCCCTGTAGTGCGCTCGCAGAGCACTTAACATGCACATATGAGGTATTTCCTTACTCAAGAGAAATTAGGTTACACATTTTGGTGGCTTTTTCTCCTTTTAGGAGTCTACAAGAACATGAATTTTCTCCTCCACCTTGCTGCTATTCCTGTGAAACGTCTAAAGGGTTAACAAACTTTCTGAATGTCATTTTGAATACTTTGAGGGGTGCAGTTTTCATAATGGGGTCCATTATGAGTTATTTCAAACATAAAGACCCTCAAACTTACTTCAAAACTGAACTGGTACCTAAAAAATCCTGATTTTGATATTTTCGTGAAAAATTGGAAAATTGCATTTAAACTCTAAAGCCCTCTAATGTCTTCAAAAAGTAAAAACATGTAAACTTTATGATGCAGACATAAAGAAGACATAATGTATATGTGAATCAATATACAATTTATTTGGAATGTCCATTTTCCTTAAGGCAGAGAGCTTCAAAGTAAGAAAAATGCTAAATTTTCAAATTTTTCATGACATTTTTTTATTTTTCCCCCAAAAATGATGCAAGTATCGTCAAAAATAGAATATGTCACGAAAAAATTATCTCAGAATCAAATTCATAAGTTAAAGCATCCCAGAGTAATTAATGCTTAACCCCTTAAGGACCAATACAAATAAACCTGTACGACCCTGAAAGACCAGGCCTGTTTTTTCAAATCAGGGATGTCTGTCTTTATTAGAGAATAACTCTGGTCATGTTCTGCCAATCATGATAATTCTGACAATGTTTTTTTTGTCACAAGTTGTCCTTCATGTACATAGAAAAAGTAACCCAATATCATTTGTAGTTTTTTTTTACAATGCAAAAAAATCATGAAATTTTTACAAAAATTAAGAATTTTTGCTATTTTAACACTAATAGGTTTCATATATTTATACTTACTGACCAAGTAGTTTATGAAACTTATACTTTCAGATGTCTACTTTATTTTGACATCATTTTTTTGTTTTTAATTAACATTTTAAATTAGTTAGAAGCCTAACAATTTAACTTGAAATTTTGAAAATTTTGAAAATTTGAAAAGTTCATCTTTTTTATGTGCTATGAAAGGTTTGCAGAAATTTGAAGGTAGTAGAACATAGGAACACCCCCCCCCCAAATGACCCCATTTTAAAAACTAGACCCCTCAAAGTATTCGCTAGGGGGTACAGTGAGTATTTTAACACCATAGTTTTTTGGCAGGAATTATTACAAAGTCAGTGTTAAAAATTCTAAATTTGCTATTTTTCACAAATGCATCATTTGGGGGGCATATTTTTTGTACATCACTTCTGATATTGCAAGAAATGCACCCTATATTTTATTAAGCTGTTCGGCCCGTGTTTGGAAATACCCCCAATTAGGCCATACTTGGTTCCTTGGCCGCGTGGTAGGACCCAGAAGGAGAGGTGCCCCCATTGGCTTTCAGGGCATCATTATATGAATAGTCCCCATTCATATTGCGTTTCTGCAGTATAGGTGCCCATTGTCATGTCAAAAAAGGGATCCAATGTATACTGTAGTAGTCTTATTCAGAAATGAATGGAGCTGCTACAGTATACGTCAGCATCACTTTTTTAGACATGTTGCTGACGGATACCTCTAACAATGCAGAAACGCAGTGTGCAAGAAATGCACCCTATATTTTATTAAGCTGCTCGGCCCGTGTTTGGAAATACCCCCAATTAGGCCATATTTGGTTCCTTGGCCACGTGGTAGGACCCAGAAGGAGAGGAGCCCCCATTGGCTTTCAGGGCATCATTATATGAATAGTCTCCATTCATTCTGCGTTTCTGCAGTATAGGTGCTGTTATGATTCGGCTAGCTGGATGTGGATCCTCTGTGTCAGCGAGGGATTGGCATGGACCATGTCGGTGGACCGGTTCTAGGTTGCTACTGGTTTTCACCAAAGCCCGCTGCAAAGCGGGATGGTCTTGCTGCGGCGGTAGCAACCAGGTCGTATCCACCGGCAACGGCTCAACCTCGCTGACTGCTGAGAAGGCGTGGGACAGAAGGACTAGGCAGAGGCGGGGTCAGACGTAGCAGAAGGTCGGGGCAGGCGGCAAGGTTCGTAGTCAATGGTGATAGCAAGAGGTCAGGAACACAGTAATGGCAAACACAATAAACGCTTTCTCCAGGCACAAAGGCAACAAGATCCAGCAGGGAAGTGAGGTTATATGGACAGGGAGCAGGTGGAAGCTAATTGAACTGATTGGGCCAGGCACCAATCATTGGTGCACTGGCCCTTTAAATCTCAGAGAGCTGGCGCGCGCGCCCTAAGGAGCGGAGCCGCGCGCGCCAGGACGTGACAGCCGGGGACCGGGACAGGTGAGAGACTTGGGATGCGATTCGCGAGCGGGCGCGTCCCGCTATGCGAATCGCATCCCCGTCGGCAATGTCAGTGCAGCGCTCCCGGTCAGCGGGTCTGACCGGGGCGCTGCAGAGAGAGAAACGCCGCAAGTGCTCCGGGGAGGAGCAGGGACCCGGAGCGCTCTGCGTAACAGGTGCCCATTGTCATGTCAAAAAAGGGATCCAATGTATACTGTAGTAGTCTTATTCAGAAATTAATGGAGCTGCTACAGTATATGTAAGCATCACTTTTTTAGACATGATGCTGACGGATACCTCTAACACTGCAGAAACGCAGTGTGAACGGGACGCAGTATAGGGTCACATAGAGCGAATCCGCAGCATATTTCACACCGCGGATGCCCCCCAGCAGTCACAAGGGCGACATCACTGCTGTGGCTGGGTAGCTCAGTGTGTCCGCTCATGACTGGCGGCGGCGGAGTGGACACACAAAGCTACCAAGCCGCAGCATGGTGATTATTGTGACTGTAGGCGGGCATCTGCAGCACGTAATATGCTGCGGATGTGCGCCGTGTGATCCTACACATTATACATTTTTATTTTTCATTATATTTAATAAATGTATAAATGTATAAATGTATTTTTATTTTATTTCTTTTACATTTTTAACACTTTTTTACCACTTTTTTTATACTTAATGTTTTTACACTTTTATTTATTTGATATTTTTTTCACTTTTTTTGAATGCTTTGGAATACTTAGTATTCCAAAGCATTGCATATATATGCTGCCTGCTAGTTTTGCACTTGTAGGCAGCATATCAGGACGTGCCTCAGGCATGTCCTGTCAGGCAATAACCAGGGCAAACCTGGGGGTCCTTGTAAAGACCCCCGGCTGCCCAGGTAAGCAGCAGCACCCTGCGATAGTTGCAGGGTGCTACAGGAGAGAGACAGAGGGAGCCCCCTCCCTCTGTCAAAACTCCTTACAGCTCGCGGTCGCTTCTGACCGCGGCTGTAAGGGTTAAACTACCGGGACCGAAGTTTTCTTTGGTCCCGGCAGTGTGACAGGTCCCCGCCTGCCGGAGATTACACACAGCACCCTGCGATCGCGCTGCGGGGTGCTGCAGGGGTGACAGAGGGAGCTCCCTCCCTCTGTCATAACACTTAAAGCCCGTGGTTACTTCCGACCGCGGCTGTAAGGGTTAAACTGCCCGGAGCGACGTTTACTTCGCTCCCAGCAGTTCGGCAGGGTCCCGGCTGTGTTACAGCCGAGTCCCTGCCGCGATCTAGTGGGTGCATTGTGCTGCACCCACAGGAACCAAGGACGAGTATAGACGTCCAGGTGACGGAACGGCCGCCAAACAGGATGTCTATACTCGTCCTTGGTCGTTATCAGGTTAAAATGGCAGTGGTCAGATTTGCAAACAATGTCCTGGTCCTTAACCCCTTAAAGGGGTACTCTGCCCCTAGACATCTTATCCCCTATCCAAAGGATAAGATAAGATGTCAGATCACCGCAGTGCCGCTGCTGGGGATCCCCGGGATCCCGGCTGCGGCACTGCGCTATCATTACTGCACAGAGCGAGTTTGCTCTGTGCGCAATGACGGGCGATACAGGGGACGGAGCCGTGTGATGTCATGGCTCCGCCCCTCGTGACATCACGGCCCGTCCCCTTAATGCAAGTCTATGGCAGGGGGCGTGACGACCGCCACGCCCCCTCCCATAAACTTGTATTGAAAGGGGTGGGCCGTGACATCACGAGGGGCGGAGCCGTGACGTAACGATGCTCCAGCCCCTGTATTGCGCGTCATTATGTGCAAAGTGAACTCGCTCTGTGCTGTAATGATAGCGCAGTGCCGCAGCGGGGATCCTGGGGCTCCCCAGCAGCGGCACCGCGGCGATCTGACATCTTATCCCCTATCCTTTGGATAGGGGATAAGATGTCTAGGGGCTGAGTACCCCTTTAAGGACGCAGCTCATTTTCACCTTAAAGGGGTACTCCAGTGAAAACCTTTTTTCTTTTAAATCAACTGGTGGCAGAAAGTTAAACATATTTGTAAATTACTTCTATTAAAAAATCTTAATCCTTCCAGTACTTATTAGCTGCTGAATGCTACAGAGGAAATTCCTTTCTTTTTGGAGCACTGATGACATCACGAACACAGTGCTCTCTGCTGACATCTCTGTCCATTTTAGCAACCAGATGCATAGCAGATGCATAGCAGATGTATGCTAAGGGCAGCATGGTGGCTCAGTGGTTACCACTGCTGCCTCACAGTGCTGGGGACTTGGGTTCAAATCCCACTAAGGACAACAATAAATGAAGCATTATTATTATTATAATAACGTCAGCAGAGAGAACTGTGCTCGTGATGTAATCAGACAGCATTCCAAAAAGAAAAGAATTTCCTCTGTAGTATTCAGCAGCTAATAAGTACAGGAAGGATTAAGAATTTTTAATAGAAGTAATTACGAATATGTTTAACTTTCTGCCACCAGTTGATTTAAAAGAAAAAAGGTTTTCACCAGAGTACCCCTTTAAGGACGCAGGCCTTTTTTGCAAATCTGACCACTGTCACTTCTACTTTATGTTAGTGGTAAAATTTAGCATTTTTTTTTTACTTTGAAACTCTCTGCTTATCAGGAAAATGGACATCCCAAATAAATTATATATTGATTCACATATACAATATGTCTACTTTATGTTTGCATCATAAAGTTGACATGTTTTTACTTTTGGAAGACATCAGAGGGCTTCAAAGTTCAGCAGGAACATTCCAATTTTTCAAAAAAACTTCAAAATCTGAATTTTTCAGGGACCAGTTCAGTTTTGAAGTGGATTTGAGGGGCCTTCATATTAGAAATACCCCACAAATGACCCCATTATAAAAACTGCACCCCTCAAAGTATTCAAAATGACATACAGTAAGTGTGTTAACCGTTTAGGTGTTTCACAGGTATAGCAGCAAAGTGAAGGAGAAAATTCAAAATCTTCATTTTTTTACACTCGCATGTTCTTGTAGACCCAGTTAATTTTTTTTTTACAAGGGGTAAAAGGAGAAAAATCTTACTTAAATTTGTAACCCAATTTCTCTTGAGTAAGGAAATATCTCATGTGTATGTCAAATGTCCTGTGGGTGCACTAGGGGGCTCAGAAGGGAAGGAGCAACAATGGGATTTTGGAGAGTGAGTTTTTCTGAAATGGTTTTTGGGGGGCATGTCACATTTAGGAAGCCCCTATGGTTCCAGAACAGCAAGAAAACCCCCACATTGCATACCAATTTGGAAACTACACGCTTTAGGGAATGTAACAAGGGGTCCAGTGAGCCTTATCACCCCACAGGTGTTTGACGACTTTTCGTTAAAGTTGAACATGTAAATAAAAAATGTTTTCAATAAAATGCGGTTTTCCCCAAATTTTACATTTCTGCAAGGGGTAATAGGAGAAAATGCCCCCAAAAATTTGTAACCCCATTTCTTCTGAGTATGGAAATACCCCATGTGTGGATGTCAAGTGCTCTTCTGGCGCACTACAATGCTCAGAAGAGAAGGAGCACCATTGAGATTATGGAGAGAGAATTTGGTTGGAATAGAAGTCGGGGGCCTTGTGCATTTACAAAGCCCCCCCGTGGTGCCAGAACAGTGGACCCCCCACATGTGACCCCATTTTGGAAACTACACCCCCCACAGAATTTAGGGATACCATGAGTATTTAGGGATACAGTGAGTATTTACACCCCACTGGCGTTTGACAGATCTTTGGAACAGTGAGCTGTGCAAATGAAAAATAAAATTGTTCATTTTCACAGACCACTGTTCCAAAAATCTGTCAGACACCTGTGGGGCGTAATTGCTCACTGCACCCCTTATTACATTCTGTGAGGGGTGTAGTTTCCAAAATGTCACATGTGTCCATTGTTCTGGCACTATGGGGGCTTTGTAAACACACGTTGCCTTCAATTCCAGACAAATTTTTTCTTCAAAATCCCAATGGTGCTCCCTCTATTCTGAGCATTGTAGTTCGCCCGCAGAGCACTTCACATCCACATATGGGTTATTTCCATACTCAGAAGAAATGGGGTTACAAATTTTGGGAGCTTTTTTCCTATTTTTCCTTGTGAAAATGAAAAATTTGAGATAACGCCACCATTTTAGTAAAAAAAAAAAGTTTTTCTAATTTTCCCATCCAAATTTAATGAAAATTCGTCAAACACCTGTGGGGTGTTCAGGCTCACTATACCCCTTGTTACGTTCCGTGAGGGTGTAGTTTCCAAAATGGGGTCACATGTGGGTATTTAGTTTTTTGCATTTATGTCAGAACCGCTGTAAAATCAGCCACCCCTGTGCAAATAACCAATTTAGGCCTCAAATGTACATGGTGCGCTCTCACTCCTGAGCCTTGTTGTGCGCCTGCAGATAATTTTACGCCCACATATGGGGTATTTCCATACTCAGGAGAAATTGCGTTACACATTTTGGGGATCTTTTTTTCCTTTTACCTCTTGTGAAAATAAAAAGTATAGGGCAACACCAGCATGTTAGTGTAAAAATGTTTTCTTTTTTACACTAACATGCTGGTGTAGACCCCAACTTTACCTTTTCATAAGGGGTAAAAGGAGAAAAAGCCCCCAAAATTTGTAATGCAATTTCTCCCGAGTACGGAGATACCCCATATGTGGCCCTAAACTGTTTCCTTGAAATATGACAGGGCTCGTGAGAGAACGCCATGCACATTTGAGGACTAAAATAGGGATTGCATAGGGGTGGACAAAGGGGTATTCTATGCCAGTGATTCCTAAACAGGGTGCCTCCAGCTGTTGCTAAACTCCTAGCATGCCTGGACAGTCAGTGGCTGTCCAGAAATGCTGGGAGTTGTTGTTTTGCAACAGCTGGAGGCTCCGCTTTGGAAACACTGCCGTACGATGTTTTTATTTTTATTGGGGGGGGGGGGGGGGCAGTGTAAGGGGGTGTATATGTAGTGTTTTGCCCTTTATTATGTGTTAATGTTGTGTAGTGTAGTGTTTTTAGGGTACATTCGCACTGGCGCAGGTTTACAGTGAGTTCCCCCCTAGGAGTTTGCGCTGCGGCAGAAAATTTGCCGCAGCTCGAACTTGAAGCAGGAAACTTACTGTAAACCTGCCCGTGTGAATGTACAGGGTACATTCACATGGGTTGGGGGGGGGTGGCAAACCTCCAGCTGTTGTAAAACTACTTTTGCAACAGCTGGAGGCACACTGGTTGGAAAACCTTCAGTTTCTGTTACCTAACTCAGTATTTTCCAACCAGGGTGCCTCCAGCTGTTGCAAAACTACAACTCCCAGCATGTACTGATCACCGAATGGCATGCTGGGATATGTAGTTATGCAACAGTTGGAGGTATGCAACTACAACTCCCAGCATGGCGAGACAGCTGTTTGCTGTTTGGGCATGCTGGGATTTGCTGTTCTGCAACATCTGGAGGGCTACTGCACAGTGATCTCCAAACTGTGGCCCTCCAGATGTTGCAATACTACAAATCCCAGCCTGCCCAGACAGCAAACTGCTGTGTGGGCATGCTGGGAGTTGTAGTTTTGCAAGATCTGGAGGGTCACAGTTCAGAGACCACTGCACAGTGATCTGCAAACTGTAGCCCTTCAAATCTTGCAAAACTACATATCCCAGCATGCCCAAACGGCTGTCTGGGCATGCTGGGAATTGTAGTTTGGCAACATCTGGGTGGGCTACAGTTTAAAGAGCACTGTATAGTGGTCTCGAAACTTTAGCCCCCCAGATGTTGCTAGGCAACTACTCACCGGCTTCCGTAGTCTTCCCCAGGGAGCCACTAGGGAGCCGTACATCATCGCCGCCCGTCGCCACTGGTCAGATAAGGCACCTCCACCGCCGCCGCCGGTTACGCTACAGTTCCACCGTTCTGCCTGGATTATCGTTGGTGGGCAGGACGGGAGAACCGAACTTTAACCCCCCCGCCCCCGATCTGCAATTGGTCGTCGCTTCTTGACGACCAATAGCAGGGATAGGAGGGGTGGCACCCCTGCCACCTAACTCCTATCCCTTCAGGGGGAACGGGGGTGTCTTGGACACCCCCGATACCCCTGATTTTCCAGGTCACCGGGTCACCGGACACTGGTATGACCCGGATCCGCCGAAAATCATCGGTCTGAATTGGCAAGGGGGGGGGGGGGGTCTCAGGACCCCCCTTGGCATATGCACGGGATGCCTGCTGATAGATATCAGCAGTCATCCCTGTCTGGTCCCCGACCGGCTAGTGGCGGTATCCACGGACTCAGGATGCAGGGCGTATCCATACGCCCTTCGTCCTGAAGAGGTTAAAGGGGTTATCCAACAAACGTAATAAAAATAAAAAATAAAAAGATCAGCATAGGACATTAACCTTGTATCTATTATTCTATTGTGACCTCTGTATCTCCTGTACGTGGCTCTGATAAACCTTTTTGCACTCCTGCTTGTTCCATTTCCCACACACTGTCTATAAACTACAGTTCCCAGCATTTTTTGCTGCCGCTCTTTGCTCACTTCCTCCTATCTGCCGTTTTCTGCCCCAGTCACCTGACCAGCCCCAGCACTCATAATGTTACTAAGCAACCATTCCCATCCTGCTTTCATCTGCTGTACTAGATAGCAATGATTCATAATGGTGCCTCCATCTGTTGCAAAACTACAACTCCCAGCATGCCCAAAAAGTCAACGTCCATCTGTGCATGCCTGGAGTTGAAGTTTTAAAGTTTTTAAACAACTAAGGGCACCCTTTTTGGGAAACACTGATACATTATATATATATATATATATATATATATATACACACACACACACACAGTCTTGGCCTTAAATGTTGGCGTCCCTGAAATTTTTCAAGAAAAATGAAGTATTTCTCACAGAAAAAGATTGCAGTGACACATGTTTTGCTATACACATGTTTATTCCCTTTTGTGTGACATTATGTCCAATTTTCTTGAAAAATGTCAGGGGTGCCAACATTTAAAGGGGTACTCCCCTGGAAAAAAATGTTTTTTATAATCAAGTGGTGCTAGAAAGTTAAACAGATTTGTAAATTACTTCTATTTAAAAATTTGTATCCTTCCAGTACTTATCAGCTGCAGTTATGATCCACAGTAATTCTGTTCTTTTTCAATTTCCTCTCTGTCTGACCACAGTGCTCTGCTGACACCTCTGTCCATTTTAGGAACTGCCAGAGCAGGAGAAAATCCCCATAGCAAACCTCTCCTGCTCTGGACAGTTCCTGACATGGACAGAGGTGTCAGCAGAGAGCTTTGTGGTCAGACAGAAAGCAAATTCAAAAAGAATAGAACTTCCTGTGGATCATAACAGCAGCTGATAAGTACTGGAAGAACTGAAAAAAATATTTTCCAGTGGAGTACCCCTTTAAGGCCATAACTGCATGTGTATATAAGTCCAAGACAATCCAAACAAAAAAATAGCAGCACTCAGATGTCAAGGTGAAAGGATGTGTGGCTTTATTCACCAAACATCAGTAGCAACGTTTCGGCTGCCTACCGCAGCCATTGTCCCGCAGGCTTGACAATGGCTGCGGGAGGTAGCCAAAACGTCGCTACTGATGTTTGGTGAATAAAGCCACACATCCTTTCACCTTGACATCTGAGTGCTGCTATATATATATATATATATATATATATATATATATATATATATATCCATATACAAGAGGAATTGCAGCACTACTTAGCTTGTTTCACAAAGAAAGTTGGATGCCAGCTCCCAAAGACCTGATCAGGGTCCTCACAGCTAGTCCATCACAACAAGAGGTTCAGCACTCCACGTAAATCCAGGGTCCAAAAAATATTTATTTATTTCATGCCAGCAGCAACGTTAGCGTGGGGAAATTTCCACTGCACAAGCGCAAGAAACTATGATGGAGTACGCGCGGGGACGTCAGCTGACTCTCCCGATCACGTGACTCACATCACCTGATTTCAAATAATCATGTGGCCGTTGTCATGGAAGCAGCCGATGTTCACGGGACATTGTGTCTCTATACTACGTCCGGGGAAAGCATTCTGTGACAGCCTGGGAAATTACATTATCTATAACAAACAAATATGTGAGTATTATCAACATTAATATACATATCTAAGAAGATGTAAGAAACCAGAGTGGGCAAACCCGCAAAGCCGACAGAGGGACACACATCTAACAAAATAAAAATAAAATGTTTTTTACAGGTAAAATATGAAAATATGATTGGATGGAGAAGGAGGAATATCTCATCTGCTTGACAATTATTTGTACAATAGATTTGATATGTTTAGTGTATCAATATGTCAGAGGATGAGCATCTGTACTGCCTGTGGTCTTAATAGTAAAAGTTTTTTTTACAATATATTTTTTTACTACATTCTGTAGCCATGATGGAGTGGACACCTTGCAGGTTGGTGGACGGAGGGGGACACTTCTTGACAGATTAAAGTTTATTTATCTTTCTTTTAATTGTTTTAGTTCTTTTATTTCCTTTTTTTAAATTTTATTTTCTTCTTTTTTTTTTTTATATATTTCATTTTTATTATTCTTTTGCTATATAAACTATTTGCTGTTTTTTGGATATGTTGAGGGTGACCTACCTAGTCTTATATGGCGCTGCTGAATAAGCGGGTGTGGTCCATAAGTAGACCACAGTGGTTAGAGCCTTTTGGGTAAGGGTTTAGTGACTCAGACCAGGTGACTCTTCCTGTGACTGATGTCCAGGGGAGTACGGATAGTGCTCTCCTCGACACTAGTCCTCTGGTGCTAGGAGTGCATATTAAAAGTTATAAGTAAATAGGTTCCCTCTAAATTGAAGAGTCTGTTGACCAGGGTGTCATTGTATTATGATGCCCTGATTAACTTGGGCTGCATACACAAATTAGCTTTTTTTTCTTTTTCTTTCTTTTAGTTTGAATAAAATATTTAATTTATTTTTGGATTATTATATATTTATTCTATTTTTATTTTTATTTATAATTTTTTTTATCACTTAACATTTTTTCATTTTTTTAATTATTAATTTTTATTTATTTTATTTACATTTTATTTTGTTAGATGTGTGTCCCTCTGTCGGCTTTGTGGGTTTGCTCACTCTTATCCTGGTTTCTTACATTTTCTTAGATATGTATATTAATGTTGATAATACTCACATATTTGTTTATTGTTGATAATGTAATTTCCCAGGCTGTCACAGTATGCTTTCCCTGGACGTAGTATAGAGACATAATGTCCCGTGTTGGTTGCCGTGGGAGGGCTGAGCGTGAGCGTCGGCTCCTTCCATGACAACTGCCACAAGATTATTTGAAATCAGGTTATGTGAGTCACGTGATCAGGAGAGTCAGCTAATAGCCCCACGCGTACTCAGTCATTATTTCTTGCGCTTGAGCAGTGGAAATTTTCCCACGCTAGCCGGCACCATTGTTTCCTATAGCAGGTGAGCGTTCCTCCTCCTCATTTATTATATTTGGCACTGTGATGACTCGCTCTTGCAAATAGGTGCGGTTGCAGTATAGAGGCAAGGAAACAGTACTTTTCAAATCAAAAGGCCAACAAAAGGCGTCCTGGATTGTGGGGAATGACCCCCACCCTGCACTTGGTCATTCCCAGTAAGAGCCGTCCTGGATTGGCTTTCCAGCCATACTACGGCCACAGTGCCAGACTGCATCGCAGCACAGCCACTTAACAATACCGGCTCTTACTTCACCAAGAACAGGAGCCTTGGATACAGGTATCGCCCATCCACCACAATGCCTTTCACCTTCTCACAGCACATATGAATATGATCATGTACTATTGGGCACAGGTGTGTGTACTCAATTCCTTTTGCATTCTTATATGATATTGTGTTATTTTTCAAGCTGTTTTAATGGTTTTTAATGCACTATGTAGCACTTTATGCATATCTATATATCACTGATGTGGTTTGTTCATGATATTGTTCACAGTGTATGCACTTTGTAATATTTTCGTATCAATTCACACTGTAATTGTTTTTTGATTGATGAATTATTCACATGGGTATTGTTAAGAGTCACGGCAGGTGGTGGATCCTCTAGGCCTGTGTGGATGGAGCCGTGAGCCATGCCAGGGAGAGGAGTCTAAGGTGTTTTTCACCAGAGCCCGCCGCAAAGAGGATGGTCTTGCTGCGGCAGATGGCAACCAGGTCGCTACCCCTGGCACGACTCTTCCACACAGGTAGCTGGGGGGGGGTGTGTGTGTGGCATTATAAAGAAGGTGACAGGCAACAGGTACAGGATAAGACGGGAACAAGGGACCGGTGGACAGAAGATGAGACATAGGACTAAGCAATGGGAAAGGGACTTCACAATGGCATAGACTACCAAAGATCCGGCCGGGAAACCAGGGAGAAGCAGATACTTATGTACCAGGGGACAGGTGCAGGCACTTAAATTAATTGGGTACTGGCCCATAAGAATAATAACTCTGGCGCACGCGTGCCCTACAAGGTGGATGTATGCGTGCCAAGGCTGTAGGGACACCAGGAAGCAGACACTAAGGACTGTGAGTGAGGGGCTGAGATTCGCATGCGGGCATTTCCCATGATGTAAATCTCAGCCCCGTCTACAGCGGGGACAGAGAGAGCTCACGGCCGGCGAATTAGATATCTTTTAAATATATATATATATATAAAAATATGTTTATATATTATATATAATGTGTTTCCCAACCAGGGTGCCTCCAGCTGTTGCAAAACTAAAACTCCCAGCATGCCTAGGCAACCAGAGGCTGTCCAGGCATGCTGTGAGTTGTAGTTTTGCAACATCTGGAGGGCCAAAGTTAAAGTTCCAGCTGTTGCATAACTACAACTCTCAGCATGCCCTTCGGCTGTCAGTGCATGCTGGAAGTTGAAGTTAAAGAAAAAAAATATATAATAATTAGGTAGGCAGCAGTTCCTTCACATCAGGTAGGCAGCAGTTCCTCCACATCAGGTAGGCAGCAGTTCCTCCACATCAGGTAGGCAGCCGTTTCCCCACGTTAGGTATGCAGCAGTTCCCCCACATTAGGTATGCAGCAGTACCCCCACATTAAGTATGCAGCAGTTCCCCTACATTAGGTGTGCAGCAGTTCCCCCACATTAGATATGAAACAGTTCCCCACATTAGGTAGGCAGCAATTTCCCCATATTAGGCATGCAGCAGTTAACCCACATTACGTATGCAGCAGTTCCTCACATTAGGTAGGCAGCAGTTCCCTTACATTAGATACGCAGAAGTTCCCCTACATTAGGTATGCGGCAGTTCCCCCACATTAGGTATTCGGCAGTTCCCCCACATTAGATATGCAGCATGTTACGTTATGTGCTCGGGCCGCACATGCTGGCTGTGAGCACATGGTCTCGTTACCTGCTGCTGCCGGCAGGGCTGGAACTCGCATCGTGGGACGTGCCCGCATGCGAGCCCCAGTCCGTTACTCATCTGGTGCTTCTCGGCCCCTGGCTCTGCCTCTCTGCTCCGACGTGCGTGTCCCTGTCCCCTGGGGCACGCACACTGGAGCTTTAAGAGTTAAAGGGCCAGTGTGCTCATTAGTGTAACTCACCTGTGGCTCATTGATAAATTCCTCTACCCTCCTCACTTCCCTGCCGGATCTTTGTTGCCTTGCGCCTGAGAGAAAGCATTCCTGAGTATTGTCTTTCCGTGTATCTTATACTTTGCTCTGTGACTTGACCTTGCTCCTCTGCCGCCTGCCTACTGACCTCCTGCTATGTCCTGACTACTCTACTGTGCCTCCTGCCTTGACCTTCTGCTATGCTGACTATGAGCTGCCTTATCCCTCCTGTGCCTCGCAACTCCTCAGCCACCTGTGTGGTCGGTACTGACCTGGGTGTCGTCTGCTGCAGCAAGCGATGGGCTCTGGTGAAAACCAGTGGCACCTTAGATTCAGCTCCCTGGTATGGTCCGAGTCATCTGCCACACCAGTCCAGCGGATCCACATCCACCGGAGTTCCTTTCTTCTGAAACGTGAGCATTACAGTAAGATCCAGCCATGGATCCCACTGAGGTACCCCTACCTGAAGTCACGGATCTTCCCTCCATTGTGGTACGTCAGTCTCAGCAATTGACGCAACAGGCGCAGCAACTTATCCAACTGTCTACTATGATACAACAGCTTTTGGCCTTGCAACACCAGCAGCACCCGCAACCTGTCCCACTCCCTCCTCCAGCTCCTGCAGTGTCTTCTGGCTCCTAGTTCTCTCTACCATTACCCTCTAAATATGTCGGTGATTCCAAGTTATGCAGAGGTTTCGTTACACAGTGCTCCATGCATTTGGAGCTCATGTCTGAACTGTTTCCGACAGAACGTGCTATGGTGGCCTTTGTTATTAGCCTACTGTCCGGAAAAGCCATGGCCTGGGCTACACCCCTATGGGACCGCGGTGATCCGGTAGCTTCCAACTTGACGGCTTTTCTGGCAGAATTTCGCTGTGTCTTTGAGGAACCCGCGCGTGCCTCTTCTGCTGAGACGGCTTTGCTGAATCTATGTCAAGGGAATTCTTCCATTGGTGACTACGCGGTTCCATTCCGCACTCTTGCCTCAGAACTAGCATGGAATGATGAGGCCTTGAATGCTACATTCAAAAATGGACTGTTTAGGAGGATTAAAGATGCCCTGGCTGCACATGATCCTCCTTCTTCTCTGACTGAACTTATTCACCTGGCCACACGTACTGATGTGCGTTTTGCTGAGAGGCAGGAAGAACTGCGCTTAGAGAGGGAATCTGCTGGAACACAGAGCTATCCTTGCCTGGCACCCATGTTTCAACGTCCTCCTCTACAGTTTCCTGCGCCTCTTGCCGAAGAGGCTATGCAAGTGGATCGTTCCCGTCTTCTGCAACAGGAGAGATCACGACGACACAGTGAGAATTTGTGTTTGTATTGTGCTAGCCCGGAGCACATCCTCAAAGACTGTTCTGTTCATCCACAGTATCCGGGAAAACGCTCGCACCTAGGGCAGGAGAATACTACCTCTCCTCGCTTGACCATTTCTCTACAAGTCTTTGCCTCTGCCAAGACTTCCTTTAGCACTACAGCATTTTTGGATTCTGGATCTGCAGGTGACTTTATTGATGCTTCTTTCATCCACAAATATCATTTTCCTGTTACTCGGCTTGCCAAGCCTTTGTTCATCTCCTCTGTAATAGACAAAATTTGGTCTGTAAGGTGCTATTCCGTACTGAGCCTCTCGTCATGCAAGTGAGTGTCTTGCATAAAGAAAAGATTGAATTCTATGTACTGCCTCACTGTACTTCTGAGCTTCTTCGTGGCCTTCCTTGGCTCCAACGCCACTCTCCACAACTAGATTGGAGAACTGGAGAAATTATTCGCTGGGGACAGTTCTGTGAAAATCTTTGTCTCAGTCCAGTCCAGCTTAAAATTGTTTCTCGTCCTCCTCCTTTGCCTGGTCTGCCACCATCTTACCAAGATTTCTTTGAGGTATTCTGCAAGAAACAGGAGTCTTTGCCTCCACATCCTCCTTACGACTGCCCTATAGATCTTCTGCCTGGTACCACTCCTTCTCGTGGAAGGATATACCCTCTGTCAGTTCCTGAGACCAAAGCTATGGCTGAGTATATCCAGGAGAACCTCTAAAAGGGATTTATCCGTAAGTCCTCTTCTCCTGCTGGAGCTAGTTTCTTCTTTGTAAGGAAGAAGGATGGCTCACTCTGTCCCTGCATTGACTACAGGGGACTCAACAAAATCACGGTCAAGAACCGTTACCCACTACCTCTTATTTCAGAACTTTTTGACCGTCTATGTGGCGCCAAGGTCTTCTCCAAGTTGGACTTACATGGAGCGTATAACCTCATTCGTATCCGCAATTGAGATGAATGGAAAATGGCCTTCAATACTCGTGACGGAAATTTTGACTATCTTGTAATGCCTTTTGGTCTCTGCAATGCTCCAGCTGTTTTTCAAGACTTTGTCAATGATATCTTCTGTGATCTTCTGTACACCTGTGTTGTCGTATACCTAGATGACATCTTGATCTTCTCTTCCAACTTAGAGGAGCATCGTACTCATGTTCGTCTGGTTCTTCAGCGACTACCGAAGAATCATCTCTACGCCAAACTGGAGAAATGTCTGTTCGAGAAGTCTAGTCTTCCATTTCTTGGCTACATTGTCTCTCATCGTGGCCTGCAGATGGATCCAGATAAATTGTCTGTAGTGTTGGATTGACCTCGTCCTTCGGGCCTATGTGCTATTCAACGCTTTCTAACTATTATCGTCAATTTATCCCACATTTTTCGTCCTTGGTTGCTCCAATTGTAGCTCTCACTAAGAAGGCTTCTAATCCTAAGTCTTGGCCTCAAGAGGCTGAAGAGGCCTTCTCCCATTTAAAGTCTGTGTTGCCTCTGCTCCTGTGCTTAAGATACCTGATCCGGAGAAGCCCTTTGCTTTGGAGGTTCATGCTTCATCTATTGGAGCGGGTGCCAAGGGCAAGACTGTAACTTGTGGGTTCTTCTCCAAGACATTCTCTCCTGCTGAGAGGAATTACTCCATTGGAGATTGTGAACTCCTCGCTATCAAGCTAGCGTTGGAGGAATGGCGACAGGTTCTTCTTATCCGGTCAGCATCTACCATAAGAATCTTCTATACCTTTAGTCTGCTCAGCGTTTGAACCCCCGCCAGGCAAGGTGGTCACTGTTCTTTTCTAGGTTTAACTTCTTCATCCACTTCCATCCAGCAGAAAAGAACATCAGAGCAGATGCTCTCTCCAGGTCATCTGACGTCATTGGTTTGGACTCCACGCCTAGGCATATTATTCCTCCTGACCATTTGGCATATTATTCCTCCTAACCATTTGATTCCTGCCACTCCTTCCAAAATTCAGCAAGTTCCTCCGGATAATCCTTTGTGCCCGCCAGATTGAGACGCAGGGTACTGAAATGGGGTCATTCTTCCTTGACAGAAAGACAGCCTGGAATACGCAAGACTCTACTTCTAATCCCCAGGCATTACTAGTGGCCCCATCTTGAACGTGATGTTTCTGATTTTGTTCGTTCCTGTGAAACTTGTGCCAGTGACAAAACCCCTTGACAGAGACCTGTAGGACTCTTACAGCCTTTACCCATTCCAGAGACTCCCTGGTCCCATATCGCCATGGATTTCATCACCGATTTGCAACCATCTAATAATAATACTGTCATTTGGGTCGTTGTAGATCGGTTTTCCAAGATGGCTCATTTCCTTCCTCTACCAGGTCTTCCTTCTGCTTCACAGCTTGCAAAGTACTTCTTGCTGCATGTCTCCTGTTTACATGGTCTTCCTCAGCATATCCTTTAGGATCGTGGTGTGCAGTTTGTCTCTAAGTTTTGGTGAGCCCTTTGTAACCGTCTGGACATCAAGCTGGACTTCTCCTCGGCCTACCACCCTCAGTCCAACTTTCAGGTGGATCTAATCCTTGAGACTTATCTTCGGCATTTTGTTTCAGCTCGCCAAGACGATTGGGTCGACCTTCTCCCCTGGGCTGAATTCTCTTATAATCACAAGGATTCCGAGTCTCCCTTTTTTGTTGTCTACGGACTCCATCTCCATTCTCCTCTACCTCTCCCAGTTTCCTCCGGAGTGCCTGCTGTTGATGAGCTGGTCCGTGACTTCTCCACCATCTGGCAACAGACCTAACAGTCTTTATCCCAGGCTTCTTCACGTATAAGGGCGCAAGCTGATAAAAGTAGAAGACCTCTTTCTTCCTTCTCTCCTGGTGACATGGTGTGGCTTTCATCCAAATACATCCGCTTCAAGATCTTCTGTTATAAGCTTGGTCCTCGCTACCTTGGTCCCTTTCAGATTCTACAAAAAATCAACCGTCTCCTACAAACTCTGTCTACCTGCTCTGTTACGTATACTCAATTCCTTCCATGTCTCTCTCCTCAAGCCTCTTGTCATAAACCAGTTTTCTCAGAAGAATCTTGTACCCACACCTGTCTCCGGCTCTTCTGACATCTTCAAGGTTAAAGACATTCTTGCTACAAAAACCGTGGGAGGTAAACAATTTTTTTGGTCGACTGGGAGGGTTATGGTCCTGAGGAGAGATCTGGGGAGCCTGAGGAGAATATCCTGGACCGTGATCTAATCAGGAGTTTTCTGACTCATAAAAGGAGGGGGAGACCAAAGGGGGGGGGTACTGTTACGTTATGCACTCTTCCCACACACGCTGGCCCTGAGTGCATGGTCCCGTTACCTGCTGCTGCCGGCAGGGCTGGGACTCGCATCGCAGGACGCACCCGCATGCGAGCCCCAATCCATCACTCAGCTGGTGCTTCTCCTGCCTCTGCCTCTCTGCTCCGGCACCCATGTCCCCGTCCCCTAGGGCGCTTGTGCCAGAGCTTTAAGATTTAAAGGGCCAGTGTGCTCATTAGTGTAATTCACCTGTTGCTCATTGATAAATTTCTCCACCCTCCTCACTTCCCTGCCTGATCTTTGTTGCCTTGTACCTAAGAGAAAGCATTCCTGAGTATTATCTTTCTGTGTATCTGATCCTTTGCTCTGTGACTTGACCTTGCTCCACCTGCCTACTGACCTCCTGCTACGTCCTGACTACGCTACTGTGCCGCTTGTCTTGCCTTTCTGCTATACTGACTACGAGCTGCCTTATCCCTCCTGTGCCTCGCATCTCCTCATCCGCCTGTGATGTCGAGCCGTGCCAGGGGTAGCGACCTGGGTGCCGCCTGCCGCAGCAAGTCCATCCCGCTTTGCGGCGTGCTCTGGTGAAAACCAGCGGCACCTTAGACTCCACTCCCTGGTATGGTCCGAGTCCTCTGCCACACAGGTCCAGCGGATCCACATCCATCGGAGTTCCTGTCTTCTGAAATGTGAGTGTTACACTGCATTTCCCCCACATTAGGTATGCAGCAGTTCCCCCCACATTAGGTATGCAGCAGATCCCCCACATTAGGCATGCATCAGTTCTCCCACATGAGGTATGCAGCATTTCCCCCACATTAGGTTTGCAGCAGTTCCCCCACATTAGGCATGTAGCAGTTCCCCACATTAGGTTTGCAGCAGTACCTCCATATTACGTATGCAGCAATTCCCCCACATTAGGTATGCAGCAGTTCCCCTACCTTAGGTATGCAGCAGTTCCCCTACATTAGGCATGCAGCAGCTCCCCCACATTAAGTATGCAGCAGTTCCCCACATTAGGTAGGCATCAGTTCCCTTACTTTAGATACGCAGGAGTTCCCCCACATTAGGCATGCAGCAGTTCCCCTACATTAGGTATGCAGCAGTTTCCCCACATTAGGTATGCAGCAGTTCCCCCACATTAGGTATGCAGCAGTTCCCCCACATTAGATATGCGGCAGTTCCCCACATTAGGTATGCAGTAGTTCCCCCACATTAGGTATGCGGCAGTTCCGCCACATTAAGTATATGGCAGTTCCCCCACATTAGGTATGCAGCAGTCCCCTCACATTAGGTATGCAGCAGTTCCCTCATATTAGGTATGCAGAAGTTCCCCCACATTAGGTATGCAGAAGTTCCCCCACATTAGGTATGTGGCAGTTCCCCCACATTAAGTATGTGGCAGTTCCCCCACATTTGGTATGTGGCAGTTCCCCCACATTAGGTGTTTGGTAGTTCCCCCACATTAGGTGTTTGGTAGTTCCCCCCCATTAGGTGTGTGGTAGTTCCCCCACATTAGGTATGTGCAAGCTCCCCCACATTATGTATGCAGCAGTCCACTGGCCCGGTCATGCCCCTCCCCCTCCCTTCCTTCCTCAGAACACTTACTTTCCTTCTAGTCTTCTTTTCCATCAGCTCACTCAGGCCTCTGTTTTCCACTGCGCTCTGGCACTTGATGATGTCACGGAGCGCAGAGGAAGATTCAGCCTCTAGTGAGTGATTGACAGGGTGAGGAGCCAATGGCTCTTTACCCTGTGAATCTGTTCACTGGGTGTATGCAGAAGCAGGAGACCGCAGCGGTCTCCTGCTTCTATGTTGCGGATGCTGCGGCCAATTGGCGGAGAGGGAGCACAACGGCCGGAGAACGGGCAGAGCAGCCGGAAGTGGCAAACTTATAAAATAAAATAAAAAAAACTGGATGGCCCGGCCCATAAACTTAATACCTTCTGAACAGTGCTAGAAGGTGTCAACCCCTCTCCCTCACAGAAAGAGACTCAGCTGGTCCGTCTAGGCAGTTGTGTCATGTGATCTCCGTCTTGGAAGGTAAGGGCTGTAGCAGTAGGGACAGCAGACGAGACGGAGATGCCAGAAGAGGGAGGCAAAATGAGTTTTGATTACTTTTCACTATGGTAATAATGGTGGTAGGAGTGTAAATTTTTAATTAATTTTCATTGCAAAAATAAAAAACTATAAAGGAGTAAACTAATAATAGATAAAAATTATTAACTGAACTGTTCCTTTAAGGTTAAAATAGGCTTTGTCTCCATTAAACATTGTATCTTTTTCCCCTACAAGTTTTTTATTTGTTATTGTTGTGTTATCTTGAGTATGACTAATGTGCTTTCCATTGCTGTAGCTCAAAACTATAGACACTTTCATGCCTTGTGCCTCCATGTTGGGCAGCTCAGAATTGAAATGATAGCCCAATGAAATGGTATTATATCATAGGTATGATTCCCTGCTTTCATTATTTGACAATACAATCAGTTTACCTTTTCTCTTTGTATAAAATGTTTCAAAGATCGCCTTTGAAAAATGAAAATCTAACCTAACACTGTCCCCATCCCCTCTTCAGTCAGGGCATTCTTCCTCTTATGACTTAGTGTGGCAGATTCATATGTTATGCATAGGTGCCTCATCAGATCTTGACAAGCAATATGCCATGAATATTCAGCTAGTATAGTGTCTCAGGAAGCAGTCTACCTTGAGTGTTCCTTGACAAGCAAATCATTTTTTGTCTTTGATTGTGACAAGCAAAGTAAATGAATGCATAGTGCACTTAAAATGGATGTACTTTGCTAATGTGATTGAGCCATAACAGTCAATAATTTTTCACTGAAATTGATGCCAAATTTATTGCCTAGAAAATGTAAGGAATATGTACATGTTCATAGTAACATTCATTTTAGTAATATGCATTTTAAAGTACAGAAACATTGTGTCCACATTTTTCTTAAACAGGAACAGACTTGCAAACCCATGTCCTAAAATGGCCTGTATAGAAAATTAATGGACGTTAAATGGTCTTACAAATGTGTTGTGATTGTGCTTACTGGCATGTGCTAGTAAAATCAACCACAATTGTGCATTTGTCACATAGCTTGGTTATGGTTATCCATAATAATAGTAAATCAATTTACTAGGTGAAAAATTACAGTGATTTGGCGTGAAAATCAAAATTTTGCATTTTGGACTATTATAAAGCATTGCATAAAATATATTCTACTCTTTTACATCAATATAGCATTTCTTTATATACAATAACTAAAACTGAAAGTAAGACCATGGAATTGTTGAGAATGGTTCGGAAAAAATTTCTCCAAAGTTTGTTGCACAGAACTGTGCAATTACAGGAGTTAAAGGTATAGTCATGTATTGGAAAATGATATGTTATTAAAACTTCTTAATATAGTATTATCACAAATTGTACTGTTTTAGCTTGCTTTTGCTTGCCTCTCCCCTGACTGGAAATTGTGTAGTCCTTTCAATCTAAGTGTGGTATTGTCTCAGCAGCTACCGGCTCCTCCCTTCCAAGATGACTCATCATCATCTGTTGTCTCAGGAGGTGAGGCTAGATATTTTCTCTGAGTTTAAGCCATAATCGCTGAGTGATTCCATTACCTCTGACAAGCCTCTCCAGCTCAAGGTACCACCTCTTCCTAGCCCACACACCCCTGCCATATACATTATGGCCCTCATTTACTAAAATCCAACCGACTCTTTTTCTCGGTTATAGCGCCTAAATTTTAGTCGCATCGTCTGTGCAACTATTTATGCGACCAAATTTTAGGCCACACAACCGACACTTTAGAAACAACTCGGAGTGTTTTTTTTCACCGTAAAATGGGAGTGATTTATGCAAAAATTTACATTTTACCGGCAAAAAACTAAAAATACTCAGAGTACTTCCAAAATCACTCGAAAAAAATGGAGTGATTTCTAACAAGGGACTGTTTGTTTGCCATTGTGTTTTGTGTGAAAGTAACTTTTTTTATAACCTGAAAACATTTTGTACAGTTCAACACTTTTATGAATAAAATATTGAATGCTTTTGTGATAGTTAATGTTTGTTTGTTTTTTTCTTTTTAACACATTTGCAATATTAGGTTTAAATCAATTTAACACCTAAGCTGATAAACAAGGATAATTGTTGTAATGTTTGAAAAATTATAAACACATGAATACTTTTGATTCATGGAAAAAATTTTAAACAAACAAGTCTAAACACAACTAATTTCTTTAGCTCAGAGTTTGTGGGACACAATTGACCAGTGCAACACAAAAAAAATGTGTGACACAAAAAAAAAGAAATGTGTGACAGAATAGTGAATAAGCCTGAAAAAAAAAAAGACGAGTGATATTGAAATCACTCTGGAATAAACACTCCACTCTTAATAAATCAGGGAATATATATTTGTTTGCTTTCACTTGTGAGGTAAAAATTACTTTTTTGGGACATTTTTGGAAGTATGAGGGTGTTAACAGCATGCTGTCTTGTACTAAACAATGTCGCAGGTGGAGGATTAAGCAGGTAGATTAGTACAGAAGCTGCTGGTCGACTACATTAGGATGTGTTCACACATGGGTGATTTTTGCACACATTTCTGCAAGTCAAAGACAGTTTCATTCATCTGCCATTTGTGAATTCACCTTATGGCTGCGTTCACAATTGGGAAGACGGAAAGCTTCCCTCTGGAGCTTCCGAGCACGGCTACAGCCAACTGAATCAGTTGGCGCTAGCACCGTGCAGACATTGCCGTCCCCATAGATGGCAATGTCTGTGGAGCATATTCCGCCATAACATTGAGCAGGTCCAATGCTCTGTAAGATTTTTTGAACAGAATTTTTTGTTTGAAATTCCGACCAGAAAATTTGGCAGTGTGAATGGGTTCACGGAAAACTTCATGTTAATGTTAATCTTCATGTAGCGGAATTCTGTAGTGTGAACCCAGCCTTAGGGTATGTACACATATAGGGTGCATTCCCACCTGGCGTATTTTGCTGTGTATTTGCTGTGTATTTGCCTCTGCGTATTTTCCTACCGATTGACTTCAATGGGAAAATAAAATACACAGCAGCAAATATGCAGCAAATACACCAGGTGGGAACGTACTCATACACTGCATATTTTATCCTATGTTCATCTCTTTATATTTATTTATACAACATATAGTAGGAAAGCAATGCATTCTAGGAATTGTAATACCTAAACAGAATGATCATGTGAAATTTACACCAAAATAAGTCAGTCGTGTTTAAAAACTTTGTCCAATTCCTGCTAGTCTTTGAAGCATTTTTGTACGAGAGAGTAGGAGAGCAGAAACTGTATTGCAACGCGGTTTACTTATAATACAGTATGTAATC
The DNA here is from genome assembly GCF_029499605.1 of Hyla sarda. Classification (NCBI taxonomy): domain Eukaryota; kingdom Metazoa; phylum Chordata; class Amphibia; order Anura; family Hylidae; genus Hyla; species Hyla sarda. Next base: position 197,692,930 of record NC_079191.1, on the reverse strand, counting down.
CTCCTTCTCTCTTCCCTGTGGTTGCTCTAACTTTCTGCAGGTAGTGTCCTGATGGGGAAAATATACTGTGCCCTCCATATCCATTATTTATCTCTTCCTTTTTGGAATTGTGCTAGGCATGTATTGTCTTATAGAATTCTAAACATATGATTGTAATGGGTTTGGGCCAACAGGAGCCTCACAAAATATGCTGGCAACCCAAGCTACCCTTGCAATATACCTTTATGTGGTTTGAACCACAACTTTTAAATTTGAACTGCACATCTAACCATAAGTAATTTAGGTTGAAAATAAAGAAAATACAGACAAGGAATATGTGAAAGTAAGGAAAGGCTTGATAAGCCATTTTCTACATTCTAATACAGTATCATTATCCTGTTCATTTTTAGACTCAAAACATTTCTCAGTCAGTCTGCCAGTATGATTGATCAAAATGCTACATATTGACTTATTCATTATACAAAACTGTCAAATGAAGGGAGAGGTGGGAGTAAGCAGCCTGAAGTAAATTTTATACCATGTATTTGGTTTGTCCTTCAATACTCCAGAACAGTGTTCAGTACATACACAAAGAAATAAAGAGTATGCTGTGAAGTAGCAGGCAGAGTCTGCAGGTAAGTTTGCTAAGTGGGTGCGGAACTCTATCGGAAAGATGTTGCTGAACATTTTGTGAAGTGAGTTATGTTTTTGTCCTCTACTCATACATAAATGTCAAAATAGAATTAGTAATGTGATTATATGATTGGTGTCTTGTAAGGCACCTTGGTTTACTGGCTATAAATAATACAATACTACGAAAAAGTTGTAGTAAGATTCTAAGTTACTAAATAGACCTTATATACCTGTTAAGCATCAATGAGCCAATTTAAGAATTTGTAGACAGACCTGATATTCTAAAGTGTACATGGACTATATAGCTAAATATAAAAAAAACTAGACACATGGAGTAGACAAGTGTAGACATTAATCCCAAATTGTTTACAGTTATACATCTTTTTAAAGGGGAATAACAGTTCAGCCCATGGGTTATGTCTAGTATTGCAGCTATGCTTTTTAAAAGTGAATGAGACTTACCTGCAATGCCTCACACAACCTTTGAATACAATTTTTGGAAACAAGAAAAACTGCAGTTTTTTCTAATTCTGGTCAACTCTTTTAACAGAAAAAACATGTTGGTAGCACAAGTAATATGAACACATATAATTGTTACTCTGGATCAACCGATTATCTGTTGGGCCGATATTATCGGCAGATATTCACGATTTTGGACATTATCGGTATCGGCAATTACCTTGCCGATATGCCGATAATTAATCCCCCCCGACCAGAGACCGCCGCTGCCCCATTGCCTCCCCCCATTCCTGGTTTTATAATTACTTGTTCCCGGGGTCCGTGCTACTTCTGGCTCTTGCGGCGTCCTGCACTATTGCAGTGCGCTGTGAAATGACGAGTGATGTCCTCAATGCGACGTCACCGTCATTGCACACAGTGACAGCTCAGGACACCGCCGGAGCCAGAAGTAGCTTGGACCCTGGGAACAGGTAATTATAAAACCCGGGATGGGGGAGGCAATGGGGCAGCGGCGGTGGTTGGACTCGGGACCGGAGGCGGGAGAGAAGCAGGTGGCGGCTGCGGTCTCTGGCCTTGCAAAAACCGCTGCAGTTCATTGATTTAAAGCGCCCGCTTTAAATCATTGATCTGCAGCGGCTTCTGTGGGGCCGGGGGGAGGGGAGGGATAGCAGATAACTTATACCGGAATATCGGTATAAGTTATCGGATATTGGCATCAAAGTTCACTGATTATCGGTATCGGCCCTAAAAAATCAATATCGGTCAATCCTTAATAGTTACCAGACCCCAAATAAGAATCATTACATCCAGGATCCAGTCTGGCTTTACCAAACCCCTATCTCCTCTGGCTTTACCAAACCCCTGACTCTGCTCTAGCTCTTGTGTTCTATACCGAATGGTTGTGATGACAGCTATCATGGGCATCAGCCTTTAGAAGTACTTCCTGACCCACAGACCTTGCTTAGTTGTAGGAATTATACTAAAAACTTCTTGTCATTGAGATTCCTGTTTGATTTAATCTGACATTGGAATTGTCTTGATTATCCAGCTTAACCCTAACTTACTGCTGCTTCTGATTCTATGACTTTAACCCTGGCTTGTTTACTGGACGTTGCTTACACACTGACTCTGGTACCTCAAATGTCTTCTAGTTGCTATATTTTAGTCTAAATTGCAATGCATTGTGCCACAAATGCACCAAAGTTCTGGCATACTTTTGGCCTAAAGTAAGCAAAAAAAAATAAAATAAATAAATTTAATCATCTAAGCTGCATTAAATTTATCAGCTTAGATAGATTCTTTATATTTCTATGTTTTTGTTATATTAATTTTTTTTCCTATACAGTTTTGTACAGAGAGCACAAGGTTTGGAGATAATTAAACCATTAGCATGTTGATGAGCTGTTTTGTATAATTCCCAGAATTTTTTTTTAAATTGAAATATTGGGTTTTGACTCAATATGTTTTTTGGAAGGTTTATGCTTCATTATTTCCCTTATATCATAAACAGTATTTGTACAAACTACAACTTTCAACTGCCTCTTGTGAGGTTTTATTCTGTGTCTGAGTAGTCTTGAAATCAGTGCAAATTGTAGCAACACTATAGTAGTAAGTAGAGATGAGCGAATTTTTGAAAAATTCGATTCAGTCGATTCGCTGAATTTTCCCGAAAAATTTGGTTCAGTCTAAATTTATTTGCGGCAAATCGCTATTAAAAGCGGCTATTTCTGGCCTACAGAAAGGCTCAATAGGGGTGTAGAACACTTGTCCTAACACAAATAGGAAGTGTTCTGTGCTAGTGAAATAAAACTGTTATTCAGTATGACATGCAGATTACAGGCATTGCTATTAGAATTACTGCCGTAGAGCATCTGGATTTGGCAGATTTTTATGTAATTTTTATTTTATTTAATTTGTATTTATAAAAAATTTTTGATTACCCATGCATTGAGCTGGAGGTCAGCAGCGAGGCGAGCTCCCACCTGTTCCAGCCTCTGCCTCTTAGTACTCTGAGTGTCCACTTCAAAAGGGAGGGACTGCAGTACCAGCAACTTGAACAGGAGCACATTCAGCTTCTGCACCATTGGATAAGTGGGCGCATAAAGCTAGAAGTGGCTGCAGTTAAAAAGCTAGTACTTGTATCTTAAAATTGAGCTGGCGGTCCTCTGCCAGGCGAGATACCACCTGTTTCAACCCTTACCTCTCAGCGCCCCCCTAACTTTGAAAGTGCGAATATTTCATTTAATCAGTTATGGTTAATTGTTGTTGCTCTATCATTTTTTTTAAATCTAAATTTAAGTTTAAGATTTAATAATAAAATGTGTGGTTACAAAAGACCAAATCCAACAAGGAGTCACATGTCACATGACGGCACATGACAGAGCCTAGAGGTAGCAGCAGTATGAGGAGACCATAATCTGGCAGAATGACACAGCCAGGAATTGGCGGCAGCAAGAGGAGACCATATAGTGACTGAATGACACAGCCTGAAGTTGGCGGTAGCAAGAGGAGACCATAGGGCCTCACAATCCCTAAGATTAAAATATTAATTTTCAAATTTAAATTGAAGATTTATGGTAGCTAGTGCTACCATTAAAATTTTTAGGTAATGTCCCAGCAGCATCAGGAGACCATAGGGTCTCACAATCCCTAAGATTAAAATAATGAATTTTCTAATTTAAATTGAAGATTTATGGTAGCTAGTGCTACCATAAAAATGTTTAGGTAATGTCCCAGCAGCATGAGGAGACCATATAGTTGCTGAATGACATAGCCTGGAGTTGGAGGTAGCACGAAGAGACCATAGGGCCTTACAATCCCTAAAATTGAATTATGAATTTTCAAATAAAAATTTAAGACTTATGGTAGCTAGTGCTACCATAAAAATGTTTAGGTAATGTCCCTGCAGCATGAGGAGACCATATAGTGGCTGAATAACCCAACCTGGAGTTGGCAGCAGCATGAGGAGACCACATAGTGGCTGAATGGCACAGCCTGGAGTTGGCGGCAGCAAAAAGGAGACCATATAGTGGCGGAATGACACAGCCTGGAGTTGGCAACATGAGAACATATAGTAGCTGAATGACACAGCGTGGGGGCGTCGGCAGCATGAGGAGAACATATAGTGGCTGAATGACACAGCCTGGAGTTGGCGACAGCATGAGGAGACCATATCCAAGCTGAATGACACAGCCTGGAGGTGGCAGAAGCATGAGTAGACCATATAGTGGTTGAATAGCACAAACTAGAGTTGTCGGCAGCATGAGGAGACCATATAGTGGCTGAATGACACAGCGTGGAGGTGGCGGAAGCATAAGTAGACCACATAGTGGTTGAATGTCACAACCTAGAGTTGGTGGCAGCAAGAGGAGCCCATTTAGTGGCTGATTGACACAGCCTGGAGGTGGTGAAAGCATGAGTAGACCATATAGTGGCTGAATGGCACAGCAAGGAGTTGGCGGCAGCAAAAGGAGACCATATAGTGGCTGAATGACACAGCCTGAAGTTGTCGGCAGCATGATGAGACCATATAATGGCTGAATGACACAGCGTGGAGGTGGCAGCAGCATGAGTAGACCATATAGTGGCTGAATGACACAGCTTGGAGTTGGCACCATCATGAGGAGACCACATAATGGCTGAATGACACAGCCTGGAATTGGCAGCAGCATGAGGAGAACATATGTGGCTGAATGACACAGCCTGGAGGTGGCAGCAGTAGCATCAGGAGTCCTGAAAGTGACCTGCTGACAGAGTGGTGTGGTGATTGGCAATACCAGTACCCGATGAAGAAGGTGGGTGAAAAAAGGTCTGATGTGGAGGAATGTTTGTAACTGGGAAGCAGCACTATCAATCTGTTTAGCACTATCCATATTTGTGAAGTGTTGGTGTGGCACCATGGTCAATCTACTCTCATGCATCAGGCATTGGTGGTGAAATCCTGTCTGATCCATGCCTGATTTATCTTCACAAAGGTCAGTCTCTCCACATTTTTCATGGACAGATGAGTTCTCCTTGGGTTGACTATGGCCCCCACCACACTAAACACCCGCTCTGATGGCACACTACTGGCCGGGGAGGACAGCTTTTCCAGGACAAACTGCTAATTGTGGCCACAAATCAAGTTTGGCTGCCCAGAAGTCCAGCGGATCTTCAAGGTGTGTTAGCATTGGAATATCAAGGTATGCCACCACCTGCTGGTTCAGGTCTTGCTCCCGGTCTACCTGCTGCTGATGAGTTGCTTCACTATGCGGGTGAAGAAAGGTACTCATCAGGCTGCTGGTGATGGAGCTGGTACTGCTCCTGCCACCACACCTCTCCCCAGCAGTCATGCAGTGGAAGGTGAGTGCAGAGCGCCCCCCGAGTCAGACCTGCAAGATGATGGAAGATGGCGCCGATAGGCATCGGCCAGCTGACTATGTAGGATGTCTCTGTAGTAGGTCAGTTTGTCCTCCCTCTCAGTGGGCGTAAAAAAGGCCCCCATTTTGTGCCGGAAGCGAGGGTCCAATAAGGTGGAGGGTCAGAAGTCATCCCGCTGCCAAATGGTGACAATTTGGCGGTTACTATGCAAGAAAGTGAGCATGCATCGTGCCATTTGTGCAAGTGACTCAGAGGGACTCCCTGCCTCCATCTCCGCTGCATACTGCCACGGTGTGCCTGGGTCCTCTGTCTCGCCTTCCTCATAACCCTCTAGCTCATCTGGCTGCTCCTGCTCCTCCTCTCCTGTCAGATGACTAGAAAAACCACCCATTTGATGAAACCTAGACTGTGCTTCACCATGCCCCTCCCCCTCCTCCTCCTCCAGTTCAGCCCCCACAGGGCTCATGTGGCCGTGAGATGTAGGCACCACTTCTCCAGTGCCCTTACCAGTCATTATTTCCGACACGTGTTGTAGGAAATTAAGCAGTGGAATTATGTCGTTCATCCTGTAAGGGCCTCAGCAAACGGCAGGTGTCACGTATGAGCTGCCACTGGTTGACATTGAAGTTACACAGGGGACCCCTATGTGCTTGGATCATAAATAAATCGGTGATGGCTTTTCTCTGTTCGTATACAGTAACCCCCCGACATGCGATGGCCCCGACATATGATCAAATCGACATACGATGGCCTCTCAGAGGCCATCGCATGTCGATGTCAGCATCGATATACAATGCTTTTATATGTCGGGGCCATCGCATTAACTGCTATCCGACAGCGCAAAATGCTTAAGCTGCTGTCGGATAGCAGTTTAAGTATCCTGGACAGGTTCACTTACCTATCCCCGCTGCTCCGGGTCCACTTCGCGATCCTCCTGTGTTTTCTGCATCTTCTCCGGGGTCCGGGCCTCGCTTTCCGGCGTCGTTATTACGTAGCTGCACATGCCGTCCCTGCGCCGCAACGTAATAACGTCACCAGAAAGCGAGGCCCGGACACCAGAGAAAATGCGGAAAAAGCCTGAGGATCCCAAAGAAGATGCCGGAGCAGCGGGACAGCATCGGGAGCCCCTGGGACAGCATCGGGAGCGGTGAGGACGCGGTCCGGAGCAGCGGGGACAGGTGAGTATAACTTCCTATACTTTACATTGCACGAATCCCTCAACATTCAATGGATTCGACAAACGAAGGGTCGTTTGGAAGGAATTACCATCGTATGTTGAGGGACCACTGTAGTCGGTCCAACATATGGAGGGTGGAATTCCAACATGTGGCAATGTCGCAAATCAGACTATGTTGGGGGATACCGTTCTGACTCTGCAGCTCAAGGAAGGTGTGCTTTGCAGTGTACGAGTGGCTGAAGTGCATGAAAAGTTTACTTCCCATTTTTAGGATGTCTTGCAAATGGGGGGAACACTTCAGGAAGTGCTTGACAACCAGATTGAACATGTGTGCCATGCAGGGCGCATGGCTCAGCCTTCCTTGTTGCAGCTCAGACAAGATGTTCTTCCCATTGTCAGTCACCATGGTTCCCATTTCCAGTTTTCATGGAGTAAGCCATGCTTCGATTTCTTTATGAATGACTTTTATCAGTTCCTCCCCTGTGTGACTCCTTTCGCCAAGGCAAACCATGTGAAGAACAGCGTGACACCGCTGTGCCCTGCACACATGAAGGGGCACTGAGACTTGTCAGTGCAGTGAAGGCTTAAAACACGGTGGAGGTTGAGGAGGCGGAGCCTCACCCTGTAACAGGACCAACGGCCTGAGAGCATGGTGGAGGAAGAGGTGTGACCTGTCCAAGTTGGTGTTGTGGCTGAGCAGGAACTATATTCACCCAGTGGGCCGTAAAGGACATCTATTGCGCGTATCTATTGGATATGGCTTCTCCGATGGATTGCTGACTCAAAGTAGGAGGAGCAGGAGCATATGTAGTGACAGAAGGAGGGTATGACACACAGCTCCTTCAGCTGAGGTGGTGTAGCCTTGGCTGCCTGAAAGAGGGAGCGGCGGGCCACTGGGTGATGCAGAAGGTTGGACCACCACATCGGAAGCACTGTTCTCCCATGCCGCTTTATGGTGGTGCAGCATAAGTTGATGCAGGGCCGAGATGCCAACATTGGGACCCTGGCCACGCTTCACCTTCTGCCAACACATCTTGCATGTGGCTATGTTGACCTCCTCCGGATGGTAGATTGAAAACTGCCACACCGCCGAGTAGCTGATTTTCCCACCAACAGTCTCCACTTATTGACTGCTACTGCCGCCGTCTCCAGGAACCCCTGTTCCACTACCTCCCGGGAAAGTAGGCTGCCACGAAACAGGTGGTCTCCCATGGGCACGATTGGCTCAGGAATTTCCACTTCTGCCTCTATGATGCCTGCCTATCATGCTACCCCCTTGCTGGCTCAGCTGCTGCCTCACGGGCAACCTGCAACCCTCTTCTCCTGATGATGATGAAGCCCCTTCTGCACCCGGCACCCAATTGCAATCGTCTTCATCATCATCAACAAGTATCTGCACGTCACTAATGTCCTCCTCAGGTTTCTCAACAGTGTCTGCTTCAGGACCCTGAACGCTGGCAACAACACCTCCCACGTCACTCTCCTCATCACTACTTGCCCACCTAGCGGAGAAAGCAGAGGATGTCTCCTCCACTTCTTGGCTGGGCAGTAGCTGCTGACTGTCTTCTATTAGATCATCCTCAGTGGAGCTGAACCCACAGAATAATGTACCTCTGTAGGGGAGGGAACAGCATTGAACAGAGGCAATGTGAGGACAGGGACTGTTCCCGAGCCATGACAACTGAGGGTTGTGTCTGAGGAACCCACCGACTGTTGCTTGGGGGTATCAGATGTAACTTGTGATGAAGTGATCGTGTTAACCAGAGGGGTTGCTGGATGACACACGACTGCTAGCTGATACCGGGAGATCAGGCCTCTCACTGAGACTCCTGCTGCCACTCGCCCTTAGTCTGCTGCAACCTCTGCCTGTGTCTGATGAATTTAGGCCTCTGCCACTCCTCTGTGCACATCCTGGCACATACATAATGCATATATGTGGGGAGTACAATACGCTTCACTACGCTTAAAACAGTATTTGTCTAGCACAGCAGCATGTGTGTCCTTTTGGCTGGCCTTTTACAGTAACTAGGCCTTTAAGACTTTATCAGGAACAAAATGGTACAACTCTTAGATGTACGTATGTGGTATGCACTTATGAGGGCAGTAGAATGCGCTCCACTACGCTTAACAGCATTTGTCTAGAATAGTAGCAGGTGTGTACTTTTGGCTGTCCTTTCACAGTATCTAGGACCTTGAGACAAAACAGTACACCACTTAGATGTACGTATGTGGTATGCACTTATGAGGGCAAAAAAATGCGCTACAGTACACTTAGAAAAGTATTAGTGTACAACACCAGCCATTGAGTACTTTTGCCTGGCCTTTCACAGTATCTAGGCCCTTGAGACTTTAACAGGATCAAAATAGTACACCACTTATATGTACGTATGTGGTATGCACTAATGAGGGCAGAAAAATGTGCTGCAGTACGCTTAAAGTATTTGAGCACAACACCAGCAGTACACACCAGTGCTGCAGCACACAGTCGCTGTGTACTACACCCAAAATTGCACTCTCTCAATCTCACTCTCTTCCTATCAGTGCTTCAAGGCAAGATTTGTGTTTGAGCTGAATCGCTGCTGTTCTTCTGTGCAACACACTGCTTTTTGTAATAGAATTCTGTAGACAGTGACTGGGAGGTAAATCGCTGCAGTAAGAATCGCTGCTTTTCTGTGAAACACACACTGCTCTCTGTACTTCTCTCTGTGCAACAGAACGCTGACTTGACTAGGAGGTGAATCACTGCTGGTAAAAGCTTTTCTGTGCAACACACAGTGCTCTCTGCCCCTATCAATCTCTCTGCAGTGAAAGGCTGAAGTGACTGGCTGCAATATGGCTGCCGATTATATAGGGCTTTGACATCACAGGGGTGACTGGCTGTGGATAGGCTGCATTCTGCATGTGATTCAGGGTCATCCCGCTACCCTTGTTCCCACCTTACCAGGATTTCTTGCCCCATGTCCTCACATGTGGACCCGCCATTTTAGATGCCCTGGAGCCTGGGCCGCACTAAATGGAGTGGCATGCTGATGGCAAAATCTGTTTCAAAAATGCTTTGAGAAATTATAAATTGAAAATGATAAGCTGGTGTAATTGTACAAACAGTATTTGGTATTGAGCACATGCTGGTTGAACAGCTACTGCTTTCAAAACATCATGTACCTTTGTATGTGTTTGCAGTTTGTCTTTAATAAGTGTATTTTTATGTTTACTTGCAGGTGTTGCAGTAAATAACATTTATTTGCAAGTAATGAATGGTAATTATAGTTGTAGAAACATTGAACACAGTGGAGTAAAAATAAATAAATAAATAAATAACTATTATGTTAATCTAGCTCAAATAGCCAAAGCAAACCATAGACGAAGGCTGACAGGGTTCTGTTAATAGTATGTTTACACAAGGTGCTATTTTTTTCAATACAGCCATCTTAAATATTTCATTTTTATTTAAAAAAGGAGAAACATTTTTACAACTACGCTAGCTTATTTATATGCACTAGAATATGTTCAATTCAACCTACCGGGACCTTAGAATTACAAAAAAATAATTTAAGATTACCTATTCAAAATACATTTATTTTGGTACCAATAAAAAAAATATATATATATGATCCCTACAGGCCTTAAAACGAGCAAGTACTATATGCATGTTACCCTAGATTAGAGTTACACTGGGCAGGAAAAAATGCAGCCCTGTACTGACTTACAGCCTTTGTCTCTGCCTTTTGGGATTCCCACCCCTTAATAGGGTAGCCCCAACCACAGTTTAACTCCCTACGCTACTAAGGTACAGGATGTATTTGAGGCAAAGTAACAAACACTACTGTAAAGAAGTCAAGAAAAAGGTCAGGGCAAAAAAGGTTTACATAGTTACATAGTTAGTATGGTTGAAAAAAGACATACGTCCATCAAGTTGAACCAGGGAATTCAAGGGTAGGGGTGTGGTGGGATATTGGGGGAAGGGATGGGATTTTATATTTCTGCATAAGCATTAATGTTATTTTGTTCCAGGAATGTATCTAACCCTGTTTTAAATGTATTAATCGTTCCTGCTGTGACTAGTTCCTGAGGTAGACTGTTCCATAAATTCACAGTTCTTATGGTAAAGAAGGCGTGTTGCCCCTTGAGACTTACCCTTTCTTCTCCAAACGGAGGGAGTGCCCCCTTGTCCTTTGAGGGGGCTTAACCTGGAACAGCTTTTCTCCATATGTATTGTATGGGCCATTAATATATTCATATATGTTTATCATGTCCCCCCTTAAACGTCTCTTCTCAAGACTAAACAATTGTTACTCCTTTAATCGCTCCTCATAGCTAAGATGTTCCATGCCCCATATTAGTTTAGTCGCGTGTCTCTGCACCCTTTCCGTCAACACAGTGTCCCTTTTATGGACTGGTGACCAAAACTGAACAGCATATTCCAGGTGAGGTCGTACCAATGCTTTATAAAGGGGGAGTATTATGTCCCTGTCCCTCGAGTCCATGCCTCTTTTTATACATGACAATATCCTGCCGGCCTTGGAAGCAGCAGCTTGACATTGCATGCTATTCTGAAGTCTGTGACCTACAAGTACACCCAGATCCTTCTCTACCAGTGACTCTGCAAGTTTAACACCCCCTAAGACATACGACGCATGCATGTTATAAGTACACAGATGCATAACTTCATTGCCAAGTGGATGCCCAGACACTTAGTCTATCCAAGGCATCTTGTAACCTATACACATCCTCTATAGACTGTACTGTGCTATAAGGCTTAGTGTCATCTGAAACAGAGCTGTTAATGCCATCCTCTATATCATTGATAAATAAATTAAACAACAGCGGGCCCAGTACTGAACCTTGGGGTACACCACTAATAACCGTAGACAAATCAGAGTACGAATCATTGACCACCACTCTCTGGGTACGATCCATGAGCCAGTGTTCAATCCAGTTACAAACTAAAGTTTCCAAGCCCAAATACCTTAACTTACCTGTCAGACGTCTATAAGGGACAGTATCAAACGCTTTAGCAAAATCCAGAAACACTATATCCACAGCCATTCCTCTGTCAAAGCTTCTACTCACATCTTCATAAAAGCAAACAAACAACTGAACAGCAATAGAAGAACTAACAGGGGATGCAGAAATAAACATAATGTCAAACTAGCCACATCTGTAACAGACATAGTGTGATGCAGAATCAAAATTAATAGAGTAGTCAAGGATACAGGCTAAGAATATATACAAGATACAAAGGTAAATAGCAAACCAGGTCCAAAAAAAATGAAAATATTCTTTATTGCAGGCAAGAACATGAAGACTGTAGTGCAGTATAAGTAGACCAGCTCAGGAGGATGTGGACCCTAAGGCTGGAGACAATTGGTCAGTCGCCTGCACTTCCTGAGTGGCCTGGATGTTTTCAGGGTGAGAAATGGGACTGCCGCTCAACAGAAGGGGCTGGAGCTGCTGCCAGAAACAGTCAGACCCATTACAGGTAGACCCTAACAGACAACTCTACTGGTGGTCCACAGAGACCCCAATAATCAAACACTGCTTTTACTAACCTGTTATCATTTTAAAGAAATGTTTGTATGGATTGAGTCACCATGTTGGATACATCTTCTTTTGAATTCTGTAAGCCAAAATTAGTGTATGATAATGCTACATAAGTCTGTCAAGCTCCTCCTACATTTCCCGCCATACCTTATTTCACATATCTAGTCTGTGCAATTGGTGTCATATTGTAGTGTAAAAGAAGTTAGTCTTGTCATTAACTGCTGTTCTGGGCCAGTGATCAGAGTGAAATGACATGAAGTCACATGATTGTAATGGGTTTAAAGAGATGATTAAAGTAACAGATTAGACAATTCTTATACTGATCATGAGTACTATTGAGGTTATAAATACATCACCAGATGAGAAAAGAGGAAAAAAATAACTAAATGTTTTGTAGGCAAGATTTTGCTAATGATAAAATTCAACCATCAAGCTTTTACATACATACTAATAATAACCCTCTACCTATAACAAGGTTTCAATTCTTCGTTAATTGGGTTTGACAGCCAAATATTGCATGGTAGCTTTTATCATTAATTGTCAATTTCCTAGGGTGATGTTTTCCTGGGAAGCCTGTGTACAGCATATGGATGATGTTATTAGCCGCAAACATCCTTACACTTCACTTGTTAGATGTTTGAATCCTCTGTTATAATTATATACAGTTTGTCCCCCTATATAAATTAGACTTTTATCTAATGCTGAGTACTGCTCAGTCATTGATCTCGACAATGAAGACTGCTATCTAATTATACTGGTATACTTGTATCATTAACCCCTTCCCACCATCTACACAGCTGTGTGAGGGCTTGTTTTTTGTGTAATCATCTGTATTGCTCTTAATTTGGGATAGATGGGATTTTTTAAATCCATGTTTTTTGTTATGTAAGGGGTTAAATGGCAATTCTGACAAATAACATTATATTCTAATTGATCTAAATTTTTATGTACCTGGCAACACAAATTTTTATTTTATTTGTAGTTTACATTTCTTTATTTAAAACGTAAAAGCAAGGTGTTTCAAATTTTTTATATTAGAGATGCAATAGTATATAAAAAAACAAAACAAAACACAATACCTCTGCCTATAGCAAGGCATAGTAGAAGCACAAATATGGCCGGCTGGGAGGCTCTCAAAAGTCTCCTGTCTGCAATAACAACCATTTGGCACCCCATAATTGTGTCAATGTAGCTTATGCTTTTGATGCATCTTTGGACTGTTTAGTCAATGTTGAGCATGTCACGAAAGTGTCTACAAAGTACCTAAGATGCATAATAAATATGGTGCAATGCCAGATTTTTGGCACAAATTGAGCCAAAAAACTTACATAATTCGTCTAGTGAAGATGTAAAATGAAAAAACTTGACGTGTCCAAGCGACATGTCAAAAGTTTTGATTGGTGTGGGGTCTGAGTGTTCAGACCTATCCCGATAAGGAGAATAGTGTTGCTCGCGAATATTCGCAGTGCGAATTTTATTCGCGAATATCGCACATTCGCAAATTCGTGAATATTCGCAAATATAGCAATATATATTCGCAATTACGAATATTCGTTTTTTTTTTCCACAGTACACATCACAGTGATCATCCCTCTCTGTTTCCAGCTTGTGTGGTGTAAAGAAGGCTCTAATACTACTGTGTGAGACTGGCGAGCAAATTTTCGCATATGCGAAAATTTGCATGTGCAAATTTTTGTATATGCAAATTTTTGTATATGCTCATTTCCGCATATGCAAATTTTCGCATTAGGGAATTTTCGCATATGCGAAAATTAAACGCGAACATTACGAATATGCAAATTTAGCGAATATATGAAGAATATTCGTCCATATATTCGCAAAATATCGCGAATTAGAATATGGCTCAACACTAATCATAACAACAGCTTCCTTTGGAGATTGACAATGGTTGGGACTTTAGCTTTAGAAATCTTTTAGTCTATTGCGCTGTTCCACTGGATTTAGGGGAATTAGTTGCGGTCCAGTAGTCACGCTAGCATTAGCGGGAATTAGAGTAAAACTCACGATTTTTGGTTCTGCTAAGGCCGCAGGTTTTGAGGCCTAGCGTGTCTTTGAAAGTTGCGTAGCACCGTCCTGTTAGTCCGGCATCCACGAGAGCAGCAACCCAAGAGAGCGATAATTGGACGCAGCTCCCGTATATGGGCAGGGGCAGGACTAATGCTAATTGGTCAAAACGGATGTCAATCACCATTACAGAGATTTGTGGGCAACACGTGACCCAAGGACCTCCCAAGGTCCTGCAACATACCATAGAGGCTACTAACATGGTCACATGACCGAAGGTCTTGCGACGCTGAACAAGGTAAGTACTATATATTCCTATAAAATATAGCTATAATTATCAATATATACATTTATTAACACCAAAGTTAGACTCAAGGAGAGGCGACTAGGGGCTGTCCCACCTGAGGAACCCTACCTGAACGTAGTTACTCTGGCTTTGGGGACCTCTGCACTAGGTACTGGATGCAATACGGTAACGGGACACCGCATTTATCTTAAGATTCTTTCATTATATTAAATTTATCTGGCCCGGGGTCCAACACGTGCTCCACTTCTGCTTTCCTAGCCTTCTGTCTTCAGCCTTCTTCCTCCTGCTTAAAAAATGTTTTTTATATGAAATTTCACGGATAAGAAGGCCCCTCAGGACAGCTTTACACGTGTCCCAAATTATATGGGGTGATGCTGAGTCAGTGTTGTTTTAAAAAAAATACCCTTAGTTCCTTTAAAATTTGCTCCTTACCATCAATGTTTGAGAGCCAATGGGGATTCAGTCAAAAGGCTTTACTAGTCCGTGACCTCTACTCCACTTGGATATCTATCATCAATGGAACACGGTCAGATACTGTTCTACTACCGTACAAGATTTTTATTGATACATTTTGATGCCAATAAGTTACAGAATGCCAAATCGATCCGCGAGGCAGCTCTATAAAAAGCACTGTAACAGGAGTATATTGTGCCCTCTGGATGGAGTTCCCTCCAAATATTGATCCAGTATAATTCTGTAACAATACGACTAAGCAAAGATTGTTTGCCTTGTGGTAAATTTTGAGAGGCCTCCCCGCTCCCCTTGTCCCTGACCAGATCCATGGGGCAGTTAAAGTCTCCCATTACATATAATGGGAGGCCCTCCAGTCCCTTCAGGAATGTTAGAAGTGGTTCAAAAATATAGCTCTTGAAGGGGGGAGGGACATAAATGAAGGCTAAGATCATTTCATGTTGATTAACTAACAAGTGTGAAAAAATATACCTGCCTCGCGGGTCGATGACGACCTTCTTTTTCAGTGAAATTAATTGACCTATGACATTTTTTTATTTTTATTTTTTATTTTTTGGTACACAACTATTCTGTAAAAAAAAAAAAAAAAACGCCAAAGGGGCCAAAAACGTCAAATTCCACACAAAGGTAAAAACGCAAGAAAAAACGCAGGGAAAAACTGTGGCAGTTTTTCTGGCATTTTTTCTGGCGTTTTTATGCCACAAAAATTGCAGGGCAAAAATCTCAGTGGAGTCCTAGCCTTATAGGGTTTTGTATACCTTTTTACAATTTTGGTAATCCAGGACCTTGATTATAGTGTTGCTCCCAAATATTCGCAATGCAAATTTTAATCGCGAATATCGCATATTCGCGAATATTGCGAATATAGCACTATATATTCGCAATTACGAATATTCGCTTTTTTTTTAAATAAACAGTACACATCACAGTGATCACTGATCATCCCTCTCTGTTTCCAGCTTGTGTTTGGTCCAAAGACTCCCAATACTACGGTGTGAGACTGGCGTATGCGAATATTCGCAAAGTTTGTGGGCCAATGAAAATTATGCAGATACAGCTGTCAGAGGTTAGCAACATCCATAGCAACCATTATAGGAAAGTATCCCACCCCTTCACTATATAAGATTCCTCCCAGCAGCAGCTCCCTGCAGTTTCTTGTGGTGGATAATGTGATAGGCTGTCCGGGCATGCTGGGAGTTGTAGTTTTGCAGCATCTGGAGGTCCGCAGGTTGAAGACCACTGTGATAGGAGCTAGAATACTGTCCGTGGATTCCTGTGTATGACTGTGAGCATCGGAGCGGTGCTCGCGTCATACACGACTGGACCCGTCGCCAATGGCCGACAATCGCGATCACGCGGATGTCCACCATTCACCCCTCAGATGCCATGATCAGTACAGATCAACGGCATCTGCGGCAGTGCAAATGTTAAATTAGATGATCGGATCGCCCGCATCCCTGCCGCGGTGATCCGATCATCTGCCTCCGTCCGTCTCCTGGCGTCTCCTGCTCTAGTCTGAGATCGAGCAGACCAGATCAGAAGATGACTGATAATACTGATCAGGGCTATGTCCTATGCATAGCACTGAACAGTATTAGCAATCAAATGATTGCTATAGATAAAAATTGTAATAAAACGTTGAAAAATGTAAAAGTAATATTTGGTATCGACGCGTGCGTAAATGTCCGAACTATCTAAATATAATATTAAAGGGGTACTTCGGTGCTTAGACATCTTATCCCCTATAAGATGCCTTAACACGGAGTCCCGCCGATGGGGACCCCCGTGATATAATCAGTCCCCGGAGCGTGTTCGCTCCAGGCCTGATTACCGGCGACCACAGGGCGGGCGGCGTATGACGTCACGCCTCCACCCCCGTGTGACATCACGCTCCGCCCCTCAATGCAAGCCTATGGGAGGGGGTGTGATAGTGGTCATGCCCCCTCCCATAGGCTTGCATTGAGGGGCGGAGCGTGACGTCACACGGGGGCGGAGGCGTGACATCACACGCCACCCGCCCTGTGGTCGCCGGTAACCATACCCGGAGCGAACACGCTCCGGGGACTGATTATAAACAGGGTGCCGCGTGCAAGATCACGGGGGTCCCCAGCGGCGGGACTCCCGCGATCAGGCATCTTATCCCCTATCCTTTGGATAGAGGATAAGATGTCTAAGCACCGGAGTACCCCTTTAATGATCCTGTACAGTGAACGGCGTAAACGTAAAAAATAAAAAAATCCCAAAATGCTTCTTTTTAGTCACATTTTATTCCCAAAAAATTTATAAAAAGTGATCTAAAAGTTTTAAATATGCAAATGTGGTTTCAATAAAAAAGTAAAGATGACGCGCAAAAAATTAGCCCTCATACCACCCTATATATGGAAAAATGAAAAAGTTATAGGTGGGGAAAATAGGGCAATTTTAGATTACTGATTTTGTACAAAAACTTTTAGATTTTTTTTCAAGCGATGTAAAAATATAAAAGTATCTAGCCATGGGTATCATTTTAATCATATTGCAAGGATACAGATGTGGAGGACCGGAATCCTGGCAGGGGTTCCGTTGTTCTTCCAGCGAAAACCGACTTCGGCACTGTGAGCACTACACTGGCGTCGTGATGACACGGGAGTCAGGAGTAGCTTGTATAAAAATTTTTATTAATATCATAAAAAGTGGTACTACATAAGGACTACGCGTTTCGGAGGGGCTCCCTCCTTCCTCAGGTCCAAGTTACACTGTGAGGATACAGGGCCTCATTTACTAAGCTGAAACCGACCAGTTTTTGTCTAGTTATTTTGTCTGAGACATGTCTGCGCCAGTGTGCGACAGTGTGCGCCTGAAAAACCCGACAAATCCGAAAAAGGAGCGTGGTCAGCCCAAAGGGGGCGTGGTTTCATAACCTGACCGATTTACTATGGAATTCACAGAAAATCCTGTGAGTAAATGGCTGGAAATATCGACCTAGAAAAAGCTGGTCAGAAAATGTTCCCGACTTTTCCCAATAGTGAATAGAGAGGAATCCTGCATGTCTGAAACAACTATTACCACTAGTAAAAACCTGAAACTCTTAGTAAATGAAGCCCACAGTGTTTGATATATACAAAGAACCATGAATACATTATTACATTAAACTTTTGAATTTTGGCGTGTCTGAACGGTATTGGAGGCTGAGTGTGACGTCAGCCTCCAGGGTATGTGTATGGTATAGGGAACTCATGGGCTAGTGCATTAACTCTGTGATTTTTTGGCTCTTGAAACCAATAGGCCCATTGTGGTCTATGGGGATCTCACGTTATGTAAAACTGTAAGATAAGCAGGAGGGTCTTGGCAGTACAGTGGATGGGAGACCCTGGTGGTTGTTCGGATGGAGTGTTACAGTGTTACAGTGTTGTGGTTAAACTTTACTTGTGATTTATAAATGTAGGTCAATTGGTAATTAAGAAAGCCTTTGACTGTGGGAACTAGGCCAATTGGCAATTAACCGTTTGAACCGTGGGAACTAGGTTAATGGGGTACCAAGTATGGGTATTGGGGTTAATTGAAACTGGATATAGGGGGGTATTTATCAAAGGATTTATGTGTTTTTTTTCACGTAACTTTGGCGCAATACTTTGGCGCAGTGTCTTTTTGCGCCAAAGTTTGGCGCATCTTCTCCACTGTCATTTTTACAACTTTCTCAAAATCACATGGTCCTGTGTGTGATTTTAACATTAGTCAGTAATTCATCATCAATCGATCTTTGGCGCAATTTTGGCGCAAATCCCGTTTTTTTGGCGCAAATCCCCGCAAAGAAGTTTTGCACATGGAAAACACACATTGCAATGTCAGAAAATGTAAAGGTGTAAAAATATATTAAAAATTTGTTTTTATGAAAGCATCGACGCCTCCAGGAGTGCTCATTACTATCCTGCAACATAGTTGTCTCTGAGGAACCTTCACCCTCCGTTGAGCCAGCATTGGACATGGCCACACAGGTTCAGGAAAGGTAAGCACTAAAGCAGTGGTCTCCAACCTGCAGACCTCCAGATGTTGCAAAACTACAACTCCCAGCATGCCCGGACAGCCAACGGCTGTCTGGGCATGCTGGGAATTGTAGTTTTGCAACATCTTGAGGTCTGCAGGTTGAAGACCACTGCACTAAAGTAACCAAAAAAATAAAACTACCCAAGTTGAAAATAAAATCCATTTCACATGGTGGCTATAAACCCCACAAAAGAAAATAACTCATGTCGCTTGCTGATTGATATACAGCAATAGTGTTGAGCGGCATAGGCCATATTCGAATTCGCGAATATTCGCGAATATATGGACGAATATTCGCGAATATTCGCATATTCGTTATATTCTCGTTATATTTTCGCATATACGAAAATTCGCGTATGCGAAAATTAACATACGTGAAAATTAGCATATACAAAATTGACATACGCGAAAATGCGCATATGCGAAAAGTAGCATATGCTAATTTCGCATATGCGAATTTTTGCACGCCAGTCTCACACAGTAGTATTAGAGCCTTCTTTACACCATACAAGCTGGAAGCAGAGAGGGATGATCACTGTGATGTGTACTGTGGAAAAAAAAAAACGAATATTCGTAATTACGAATATATAGCGCTATATTCGCGAAATTCGCGAATTCGCGAATATGCGATATTCGCGAATAATATTCGAATTGCGAATATTCGCGAGCAACACTATACAGCAAGAGGGACTCCGAAATGGCTGCTCTACAGGGTAGAATACGCCGTCCTCTGTGGTGGTAAGTTCTGTATAAAAGGCGCTGTGAACAGCTGATTTCAACATTTGAGCCAAAATTACTTGCACCAAATGATAAAATAAAAAAAATTAGCATATTTGAAAGTGCCTATTTTGACCACCTATAAACTTAAAAATGTTTCCGTATACGGGGTGGAGGGCTCATTTTTGGCGCTGTGATCTGTAGTTTTTGTTGGTACAACTTTTGCTTAGGTTTTACTTTTTAATCCTTTTTTCATAAATTTTTTTGGAATAAAATGTGACCAAAATGCAGCAATTTTGGCAATACCAAATATGTTTATTAATTGTCATTAACACATAGGGACCCAAGGCGTACAGGTACGCCTTCGCTCCCTGGTACTTAAGGAACCAGGGCGTACTGTGTGAATTTCGGTCCCCACCCGACTACTGATATCTATCAGCAGTCAACCCGCGCAACTGCCCAGGGGGGTCATCAGACCCCCACATGTCGGCGATCGCAGCAAA